>NC_068355.1:45772722-46072722 GCF_020536995.1 Dreissena polymorpha | reverse complement strand
ACAAGTATATATACGCATAAGAGGATGATGCACGCCAAATGGCATTGTACACCATCTGTTAAAAACAGAGTAATGGCCCTTTATATCTTGAAAAAATGCTTTTTACTATAGGCACTTTTGTGTCCGGAGCCATATCTTGGAAGTGCTTTGGCGGATTTCATTGAAACTTTGTACAAGTATATATACACATAAGAGGATGATGCACGCCAAATGGCATTGTACACCATCTGTTAAAAACAGAGTTATGGCCCTTTATATCTTGAAAAAATGCTTTTTCTATAGGCACTTTTGTGTCCAGAGCCATATCTTGGAAGTGCTTTGGCGGATTTCATTGAAACTTGGTATGAGTATATATCCTCCACCAGAGGCGGAGGGATATTGTTTTGGCGTTGTCCATCCGTCCGGCTGTCCGTCCGGCCGGCACTTGTGTGCGGAGCCATATCTTGGAAGTGCTTTGACGGATTTCATTGAAACTTGATATAAGTATGGATAAGAGGATGATGCACGCCAAATGGCATTGACGGATTTCATTGAAACTTGATGTAAGTATATATATGGATAAGAGGATGATGCACGCCAAATGCCATTGTACACCATCTGTTAAATTTAGTGTATATTAACATTGAATGTTTTTGTGGAAAACACACAACTTTTTACTTCACCTAAATAAATATTGAAGGCTCAAGAACCTTCATCTGTCTTAGTTTTGAGTTATTGTCCTCCGTCTGTCCATCTGTCGGTATGTTTCTCCGTCCGATTTGCACCCATCCTCAAACAAAGCATATGTTGCGGGGGATATCAATTCTACGAATTTGCTTGTTATTTCTATTATAAGATGATATTTAAGGTTTGTGTGAATCAGTCATCAAATAATACGAGTTATAAACGAAAAATGGTGCATTCATGTTTATGATCTATGTTTTACTTCAAATAAAATAAAGAAGTTTAAAAACATGATTGTTTTTGTGAATCACAAAATGTAGACATGTTCAGGAGCTATTGTGGCTATTGTGTTGCACGTGCAGTACCAACATGTGTTTAAATACATTGCTTTATGATTGACCGGCCTGCAAATGTCTTATTGTACATCAATATTTGTTTAATTAATTGCTAGCAAATACTTATATAAAAAAATCCTAATAAAATTTGTTAAAAAGAAATAAAATGTGCGCACAAAGATCAATTATATTCGCATGTATCTGTTTGCACCTGGCTTAATGCATGTGCGTAAAGTGTCATCACAGATTTGCTTGTACAGTGCGCAAAGGCTTACCACAGACGACAATTTTGGCTTTAATTTTATTTTTCATTAAAGGGGAGTCTCTTCTTAACTCAAATCCAGTTAAGGCGGAAAGTGTCGTCCCTGATTAGCCTATGCAGACTGCAGACACTTTACGCACATGCATTACCCTATAGCCACATAAGGAAAACTCGTTTTTGACCCTACATGACGCAGTGTTGAACTCGGTGAGAAATCATCAGGAAAATGTTATGACCAAGTTTTATAAATAGGGTAATAAATGTGGCCTCTAGTGTTCACAAATTTTTTTATAACATTTTACCTAGTTAGCTAATTTTTAACTGACACGATCCAGTTTCAAACTCCGCGGGACATTGGGACAAATGTACTGACCATGTTCCGTGAAGATTGGACAACTAATGAGGTGATCACAAAAGCCTACCATGAGCACCGAATGATCTGGTGAGCTAAATAATTCACATACATTAAACGTAAGTTTAATTGGGAAAATTACATGAAAGAGTTAAACAAATCATATAGTTCTTTTTATTTGCCACAGCAACAAATTGTCACCATACAACAGTACTTCCACTTCATAAATAGCTATGTACATTAACGTGAGCGAAACAACAAATATACAGCACAAACATAAAAGCTATTATACTTTAACACTGTTTTATAGTGTAATGGTTTACAAAAATAACATGATTAGTTTAATGTGCCTTGTCGTAACAACACGACAACTGAAGTACCAAAATGACAATACAAATACGTAAGACTATAGAAAATATTTTATTATGCAGACAGTATTAAAGTGTTAAAAAAATGTTAATATATACCCAGTTACATTTTCGAGACATAGTTAAACATTAACTATCAAAATATTCTTCTTAACAGTAATCTACGGACATTAAGTATTTTCGCAAATCAAAGTGAGGCAAAAATTAAATACTCTATAAATTAAGATATTCCTGATGAAAATGTGGTTCAGAAGCATTTGAAAAAGTTCACTTTTTGCAATAACTATTTTTTCTATTTCATTTTTTTTTGGGGGGGGGGGGGTATAATCCAACACATGAAAAGTCACGATTTTGATAATCGTGTCTACCATAATGAAACAAATACATATAGGTATCATACACATTTGCCTGGAATTTAATTTAGCTGTATACATGTATGCGTACATACAGAAGAGGTGGCTTTGTTTCTATGTAAATATAATTCGATTTATTTGAAATAGGACTCTAAAATTACATACAATTTTTATTTTTGTTCAACAGAAAAACAACAACATTTTTCATGCACAAGTTTAATATAAGAAACAACAATTTCCAGGACTATCAGACTTTTAACTAGTAATGTGTGACAGACAATGATGCCCCCCCACACATGTTTGGGCACAGATAAATCCATTATAAATTTCATAGTGGAAAAAACAGACAAAGGGCCTTAATTCTGCCTAAAACTGTTGCAGCCAACATTTATTTCTTAACAATTGATTACACATTTAGTTCATACAACTGTGAGAGTTTAATCAACGGTATGATCCATCCAGAAGTAAAAGAGTTCAAAACACAAGCTCAAGATACAAACAAGGACCGACAGACAGACTGAGAAATAAAATGCTTAATGCCTCCCAATTTGTGGGGGCATGCAAACATGCTGAAATCTTAACTTGGGACTTATATAAAATTGACCCCAGTGTAAGCAAACCACCAAGAGTTGCCTTGAAAAAACTATTACAAAACTGGTATTAAAATTGCCTCAAATCTATTGTCAGCCTTAAGTCTAGAACTATCAAGAATGTATGACAAATGTGTGGATTTCTTAAAGTAAAACTGAATGCACATGTTTTTATATGATAATAATCAGAGTTACAAAACTATTAGTTCGAAACACATTTGATGAATTTCAATTCATGTAGTGACCAATGAATTTTGTTACATTATTGCAATACTAATTATTTGTATCTTTACAACAAATGCCTGACTCATTATACAATTATAAATACATCTTAATTGTTCAGTCATGACCATCATCAGTGACCCAAGGACATGTATAAGGACATGATCAGTGACATGTATAATGACGTGATCAGTGACGTGTATAATGACGTAATCAGTGACGTGAATAATGATGTGATCAGTGACGTGTATAATGACGTGATCAGTGACGTGTATAATGATGTGTATAATGATGTAATCAGTGACGTGTATAATGACGTGTATAATGACATGTATAATGATGTGATCAGTGACGTGTATAATGATGTGATCAGCGACGTGTATAATGACGTGTATAATGATGTGATCAGTGACGTGTACAATGGCGTGATCAGTGACGCGTATAATGATGTGATCAGTGACGTGTATAATGACATGATCAGTGACATGTATAATGGCCTGATCAGTGACGTGTATAATGACATAATCAGTGAAGTGTATGATGTGATCAGTGACGTGTATAATGACGTGATCAGTGACGTGTATGACGTGATCAGTGACATGTATAATGGCGTGATCAGTGACGTGTATAATGACGTGATCAGTGAAGTGTATAATGACGTGATCAGTGACGTGTACAATGATGTGATCAGTGACGTATATAATGACATGATCAGTGACGTGTATAATGACGTGATCAGTGACGTGTATAATGACACTTTCAGTGACGTGTATAATGACGTGATCAGTGACGTGTATAATGGCGTGATCAGTGACGTGTATAATGACGTGATCAGTGACATGTATAATGGCGTGATCAGTGACGTTTATAATGACATGATCAGTGACGTGTATAATGACGTGATCAGTGACGTGTATAATGATGTGATCAGTGACGTGTATAATGACGTGATCAGTGACGTGTATAATGACGTGATCAGTGACGTGTATAATGACGTGATCAGTGACGTGTATAATGGCATGATCAGTGACGTGTATAATGACATGATCAGTGACGTGTATAATGACGTGATCACAGGCTAATCCGGGACAACACTTTTAGCCTAAGCTGGATTTTTGTCAAGAAGAGACATCATTCAAACGAAAAAACATATAAAAGCGGAAATTGTTGTCCCTGATTAGCCTGTGCGGACTGCACAGGCTAATCTGGGATGACAATTTACGCACAAGCTTTTTGCCCAGTTTTCACAGAACAGGACACATAATACATTTCAGGAGTCTCATAACATGAATTGTTTCCAAATGATTAAACAAATTATCTCCATGGAAACTAATTAGAGAATCTTCAAATTGTATGTTAATGTTACAATGTCCATCAAATGATCTCAACTGTTTTTGTGTGTCTATTTTCAGCTTCTCATAATGTCAAACAGTAGTTTTATTGTTTGCCAACATATTTAGAATGTTCAATGCAGATATCAATAAAGACTTGACAATTCATATTAGATTGAAATATTTTGGCTTTAATTAATGAATTATTTTTTCAAACTTTTAAAGACACTAAGATTCTTGATAAATACATCCCCTTATGAGCAAACAGATGAGTATTATGAACAGACAAAATTATTCGCAGATCAAATCAGCGATGTCTGAATAACATTATATTGTAAACAATGCTTTTACCTTGTGCATCAAACAATATTAAGGGTAAACACAATATTCAAAATTGTCTTATTAAAAAAAAAACATAAGAAAATCATAAATTTCAGCTTTTTTTAAGTTAATGGTAATATGCATTAAACTTTGTTACAGAATACAAGAAAAACATTCAAAACAAATACTTACTAAAATTTCATTTTCAGTATTTTCATCAAAAGCAAGGTCTAAATATTATTTTATAAGATCTTTTTTGTTTGACATTTTTCCAAAGTTTAAGAGAAGTAGTTAGATAGACTTACACTTTTGTGCAGTTAAAATAATTCTCAACATCACTGCCTTTAACAAGTAATCTTAACTTAATGAAATGTTATATTAAACAAATTTTTAACATAACATCACTGGAAGCTTGTTAATTCTCATTAGGCATTACCCGGTATTACGAAAAATCGTATTTCTTTTGCACAGACAATGTCATATTGTCAAAGCCCTCTCCTCTTCCGCGTCGTCGTGGTCGTCTTCGTGATCATCGTCTGAAAACTTTAACATTGTCCATAACTTTTGCAATATTGAACATAGCAACTTGATATTTGGCATGCATGTGTATCTCATGGAGCTGCACATTTTGAGTGGTGAAAGGTCAAGGTCATCCTTCAAAGTAAAAAAATATAAAAAAATTGGTTTTTCATGTGTATCTCATCGACCTGCACATTTTGAGTGGTGAAAAGATCAAGGTCAATGATGACCTTCAAGGCCAAAGGTCAAAAAAACAAAATCCAAGCACCCACAGCCGAGCGTTGGCATCCGCTCGACGGTGCTCTTGTTACAGACACATGATATTGAACAAGAATGTTGGTACATAGTAGGTGATGGTGCATAGTTCAAGTACAACTGTTGCATACTCTCACGTATTTGAGACAATCCGTGCAAAAAAGGGTCTTATGACATGGGCATCCTGGTCAGGAGCTACCTTGTCTGGTAATGAGACAATGGATTCTTGCTTGACTTTATGGTGGACATGGTAGCTCCTGACCAGCCTGCGCGCTGGTCTAGAGCTATGCTGGCCCATATTGCATAAGACACATGTTCGCATGACATTTCTTATTTTATGTTGAACAGTAATTTATTAGGGCATTCAAGCAATGTAGATGGTGTGATTGTGTACAAACCCCCTTGTTGGTTCTATGTTAATGTTATTATAAGCTTGTGTTAGTCAGGAACATTACATGAAAAGCTTTTATTGAAAATACAATCGTTTTCTACTGATGTGTGTTAAAGGTTAACAGCGGGTTAATTGTTGTTGATTACTTTGCATGGACTTGAAAACCCTGGCCCAGTATTGCAGTAATCTTTGGTCTCAAAATGTTTAGTGAGTGTGAATTTTTATGAGCCTTGCTCTGGAAAAACTGGGCTTAATGCATGTGCTAAAAGTGTTGTCTCAGATTAGCCTGTGCAGTCTGCACAGGCTAATCAGGGGCAACACTTTCTGCTTCACCTGGATTCACTAAAAAGAGACTGACTTTATAGGAAAAATACCATAGAAGCGGAAAGTGTCAGCCCTGATTAGCAATCGGCACAGGCTAATCTCAGAGGACACTTTCCGCACATGCATTTAGCCCCATTCTCCCAGAACGATGTGTAATGAGGCTCATATCAGACATTTAATGGGCCCACAACAGTTATAGGGGCCATTGACAAGTAGCCCCATGGTCACTGTGGCCTATTGGATAATGTGTCTTCCTAGCAACCTGGAGGTCACAGGTTCGATCCCCACTCTGGTAGCGTCCATTGACAGCAAGTACTGGTTCTACCCAGGAAACGGACTTTAGAGCCTTTTAATAAGCCTTCGGCATTCCATCCAATCAAGCTAAAATAAATGTTTTAATTAGATATAGTAGCCCCATGCTAATTTCCATTATGTTATTATGCTCCCCCAAAAATTTTTAGGGGAGCATTTGGTCGCCGCTTCGTCTGTCGGTGCGTGCATCCGGATTTTTGTCCGGACTATTTCTCAGCAACTAATGACCGGAATTCAATGAAACTTTATGGGAAGCTTCACTACCAAGAGATGTGCATATTATCAGCCGGTTCTGGTCGGATGATTTTTCACAGAGTTATGGCCCTTTGAAATTTTCCAATAACTGTACATATAGTGCAATTTTTGTCCCGGCTATTTCTCAGCAACTAATGACCGGAATTCAATTAAACTTAATGGGAAGCTTCACTACCAAGAGGAGATGTGCATATTTTTTTTTTTTTTTTTTTTCCAACACAATTTATTTCTAGATTGCATATACAATTATGAACAATAACACAAGCATGTAATCAATCAGAAATGCACAGAATAGCATATGTAATACATCTAAGGTTAGCTATCTAAGTCATGAAATTTTGTGTTGAAAAAACAATTATGGCATATAGATGAAAAAAGACCAATTCCAGTGTGTATAGATCAACATGGATGTTTCAATTGAACTGTCAGATGAAAAAAAGTCATTGATACAAACAATAATAGGTGCATATAATAATAAAGACATTTTTCATTGAGTAAAGACAAACAATTATGAATGAGTTGTTATAACAAATGATTAGGGTTAGAGAAACAATAAAAGGTGTTTATAATTGTATAATTAAGATTAAAATGCAACAATGGCATAAAATTGTTCCCATTCAATGTCAAAAGATTCTAAATTATTTATTGAAATTGATATTTTTTTCAAGTTATCATATTCGTACTTTATGTATTTCTTGGCTCCAGCTATGCTTGGAATGCATTTATTCATCTTACATCTGTATAAGTATAGCTTCATAAACAAAATTACATTATTTATTGCACTATCAGACTTCTTCAAATATCCAAGTAGAAATATTGGCATATTAATGAAAGAAAAAGATTGACCTGGTAGCATTTCATCAATTATTGCTTAGATATCTGACATTCCCAGAATAAATGATCTAAATTTTCTTCACTTTGTTAGCAAAAAGTACATAATGGATCATCAGTTATTTTCATTTTGTTCAAAAGACTATTTGTTCCAAGTATCCTATGAATTATTCTGTATTGGAACCTTTACATCATTTGTTATTAAAAAGAGCAGTTCAAAAATACATCTCCATTCATTTTCATTAATTATTGTATTGAATTTTATACCCCATTTTTCTTTAATTGAAGGTTGTTCATTGTTTTTATTTAGAATTGTGTAAAGTCTTTTTGCTCCTGATTCATCTTTTAATATAAGTTGTAATAATGGGGGCAAAAAGGGTTTGATAATATGTTGGGTAGGACAGGATATACAATATTTTTTCAAAAATGTATCTATTGCTCTTGTCACCCCTATATAATTAATGAAATTTATTTTCAAATTGTACATTTTATTTAATTCATCAACAGAAATAAAGCTTCCATTTTCGTATATATCACCTATACAGTGAATTCCAGCATCAAACCATGACTTAAAGAAAAAACTTTTATTACCTATTAATAAATTTGGATTATAAAATATTGGATAATACAACAATTCTTCTGCTTTTACTTGTAATTTACTACATTAAAGTGAAAAGCTTTTTAAAACATCTACCCAAAAAGGGTTTGAAATTCTGTTAGACATATTTTAAGCATAATGATATAACTGCAATTAAAAAGTTTGTGAGTATCAAAATACAGTTGTGTGATATATATCCAATTTCCTCTATAGGATTGAATTTTTTTTAACCAGGTAATTTTCAATGCTGGAATAAATGCATTCAAATTTATCAGTTTTAAACCTCCTTCGCTATATTCTTTTACTATAGTTGTAAACTTTATTTTACTATGCCTGTCCCAAATAAAAGTCATGATTGAAGATTTTATTGAATTTAAGATAGTATGAGGTGGGTTAGGCAGTGATATGAACAAGTGATTGAATAATGACACAATAAGTGTTTTTACAATAACAATCTTTCCAATTGGTGTTAAAAATCTTCTTTTCCAATTTTTCAGGATATTTTCCATTTTAACAATTTTTTCATTGTAATTTATTTGAAATATTTTTGACAGGTCTACATCAAAATTTATTCCAAGCATTTTAAAGCTGTGTTGCATCCAGTTTAGTTTCCATTTAGTTTTTATGGTATTAGAGCTATATTTATTCTTGCCAATCCATACAACATTTGTTTTATCAAAATTAACATTAAGACCTGAAATGTTTGAAAAATCTTGTATAACATTAAGTGTTTCATTTAATGATTGATCAGTACCGTCTCATAAAATAGTACTATCTTCCGCAAACTGGGACAATTTATGTTCGATTCCATATAGTGTTATACCTTTTATATTAAAATTATCTCTCAATACAAGCGACAAAACTTCAGCGCAGAGGATAAAAATATAACATGAGAGGGGATCTCCTTGTCTGCAGCCCCTTTCAATATAGGGAAAAAATTAGATAAGTAACCACACTGAGAAACAGCCGCCTTAGGATCTTTATATAAAATCTGAAACCAGCGCTTTATGTCTGGACCAAAATTAAAAAAGGAAAGTGTATTTTGTACAAAGGACCACGACAATGAATCGAACGCCTTTTCAAAATCTATTAGGAGAAGTAAGCCCGGGATGTCATTTTCTTCAGTATAATGCATAATGTCATAAATTAACCTTGTATTTTCCCCTATGTATCTTCCTTTAATGAAACCAGTCTGATCGTTATGAATTAACTTGTCCATACATAATTTCAGTCTATTAGCTATTACTCCAGAGGCAATTTTATAAACAGTATTTAAAAGAGTAATAGGGCGCCAATTTTGTATAAAAAGCCTAGACTTATCCCCTTTGGAATACAGGTTATGATACCTTGAGTTTGTGTTATAGATAAATTACCACAATTAAAAGCTTTGTTTAAGGATCTGACAACAAAGGTTCCAATTTTTTTCCAGAACATTTTATAAAAATCTGCATTGAAGCCAGAACTTCCTGGGCTTTTATTATTTGACATAAAGTTATGTTACCTTCAACTGAAATGGACTCATCTTGGTTTAATTTTGGACAGTTAATTCCTTTTACATAGTTATTAAATTCATCAGTACTACATTCATTTTTTTGCTTAAAAAGAGACTGATAATAGGATGCTATTGTATTTAGGATACATGTTTGGTCAGTTATTTCACTATCATCTTCATTTTTAAGTTTATATATAGTTTTTGTTATTGCATAGTTTTTTTCTAGACCCAAAAAATATTTAGATGGCTTTTCACCTTGTAAAGTCCACTGAAATTTGGATCTTATCATACATCCATTTCATTGTTTGCTCTGAATATTTTTTATTTCAGATTTCAAATGTTCTAATTCTTCAATATTCTCATTTGAAAAGTTTTCTTCCAACTCTTTAATTCTAGTTAATAATTTGCTTTCTCTAGTTTTTGTTTCCTTTTTTATATAAGACCCATATGAAATAGATTTGCCTCTTAGTTCCATAAGCAGAGTTTCTAAAAATAGTTGATCACTTATAGTGAACTGTAATTCACTGTCAGGAATTTCATTAATATTTTGGTGATTATAAATGGGTAATGCATATTGAAGTTTAATATCATCATTTTTTTTGTTTATTTCCTGCACATACACAATGTCTGACAGTAGAGAGTTATTATGTTTCCAAAGACCTGATTTATGAGAAAAATTGCTAAAAGTTAAGTTTAAACTTATTATTGAGTGATCCGATTGAAGACTTGGTTCAATTTCAGTGGATTTAAAGTGTTGCAAAAAATCAGATGTGGTTAAAGAAAAGATCCAGCCTAGCCTGTTGAATTGGATTTGTTCTACGCCATGTAAATCTTTTTTTTGACTGATTAAGATGTCGGAAGGGATCTACAAGATTGTAGCAATTGATTAATTCTAATACTTTATTGCGAGCCTTAGGGTTATTAATATTTTTGTAATTATGATAATCTACTGCGGGATCAATAACAAGGTTAAAATCGCCACATATGATAAAAGAATCATTTTCAAGTCTTTCAATAGTTTCAAAAATATCAGTAAAAAAAGAGGGGGAGTCAATGTTTGGACCATATAAAGATAGCAACGTAAAGCGGTATTCACCAACAGAAATATCAATTGCACAGAAATTACCGTTGGAATCAGCAACAGAGTTATGTATTTTATAATCTGTGCTATTGGATATGAAAATAGCTGTTCCCCTAGAATTAGCAGAACCATAGCTTAAAAAGCATTCAGATCCCCATTCCGAATAAATGGATTTATAAATATCTGGGGTAAAATGTGTATCCTGCAGACAATATATATTAGCATTTAACTCTTTTAAGTAGTTAAAAACTTTAAGCCTCTTTAATTTGCCATTTAATCCTCTACAGTTTAAAGTAACAATGTTTAAATTGCTAGTCATTTGGTAAAAAGAGTATATTGATGCAAACTTCCATATCCAATGCCTTTAAATTGTAATAAAACATAAGCATAGTGATACTACTGGAAAAGTATCTTGACATAAAAAACAACAACATACAAAGCAAAAAGGAAACAAGTGTAAATAAATACATGTATATACAATTGTACTGGGTGTACTCAGTACTATGGTTGACTGGCCCCATGTCGGGAAGAGAATGATCTGAAATTATATATAACAAATAGTTTATAATGGATCTATTAAAGTTACAACAAAAACAATTTTGTGCATGGCTCATTTTACCGCTTCAAAATATAAATATGAGCTTTAAATGATCTTTTCCAAAAACAAGTTCAACAGGAAGTTGGTAAGGACCATTTTTAAATCTAGATATTGATAGTTGGTATTTTATTAACATCTAAACGTAAACGAACAAGAAATTAGTTTAAATGTTACAATGCTCAGTAATACGGTGTTTATACTTAACTGCTTAGAAGTAAAGTACTATTTTTATAATACAGATACATGTATTGTCTTTTCTAGTCAGTATTTTAGTAAACAAACAAAGTTAAGTATAACACTATAGTAACGTTAAGACGGACAAAAATCATTTCAAAACAGTATAGATTAGCAACAGGACAGTATAATACATTTAGCAAAATTATACATTACATTTATTATGTGATTCAGTGTTTACACCAACGTAGATGTAATATTTGTAAAGACATACATGACAACATTAACACAATATAAATTATTTTCCCTCAACATTTGTCGAGAAAAGAAGACCAAATAAATCATCCAAACAATAAACATGCACGTATTAAAAAGCAAAGTCGTGATATGTTAACAGATATTTATCATTATTTTATGTAGCCTTAAAAACGGCTTTGTGCACATTGACCCCAGGGGCATAATTTGAAGAAATTTGGTGGAGGACTATTAGATGTCACTACATACCAAATTTGGTAGCCCTATGCCATACGGTTATGGACAAGAAGATTTTTAAAGTTTGCACAAAATAGGTCTTATTTAAGCGTATGTTCATTTTTGTGACCCCTGGGGCAGGGTCAAATTTTACCCCAGGGGCATAATTTGAACAAACTAAGTACAGAACTAGGAGATGTGCATATTATCAGCCAGTTCTGGTCGGATGATTTTTCACAGAGTTATGGCCCTTTGAAATATTCCATTGTACATATAGTGCAATTCTTGTCTGAGCTATTTCTCAGCAACTTATTACGGGAATTCAATGAAACTTTATGGGAAGCTTCACTACCAATCGGAGATGTGCATATTATCAGCCGGTTATGGTCGGATGATTTTTCACAGAGTTATGGCCCTTTGAAATTTTCCATTGTACATATAGTGCAATTCTTGTCTGAGCTATTTCTTAACAACTTATTACGGGAATTCAATGAAACTTTATGAGAAGCTTCACTACCAACAGGAGATGTGCATATTATCAGCCAGTTATGGTCGGATGATTTTTCATAGAGTTATGGCCCTTTGAAATTTTATATAAACTGTACATATAGTGCAGTTCTTGTCCGGGCTATTTCTCCCCAACTACTGACTGGAATTCAATGAAGCTTTATGGGAAGCTTAACTACCTTGAGGAGATGCGCAAGTTATTAGTGGGTTCTGGTTAGATGATTTATTTGGAGAGTTATGGCCCTTTGAAATTTTTAAGTTGCTAAACCATCCATCGTATTATTTTGTCCAAAGTTATGCCCCTCAAGACGTTTCCTTTTATCTGAATATATAGTGCAATGTGACAAAAAACACTTTGGGGAGCATCACCCGTCTCTGACGGTTTCTTGTAGATTTTGGCCATGCTTCCTCACCCTTGACTTTGGTTATCGTTGCCCTTCCTTTATTTTGGCCCTGTTTGCACCACCCTTTTTTTGGCTATGGTTGCCCAACCATGATTTTGGCTATGGTTGTTCAACCATGATTTTGGCGATGGTTGCCCAACCATGATTTTGGCTATGGTTGCTCAAACATGATTTTGGCTGTGGTTGCTAAACCATGATTTTGGTTGTGGTTGCCCAACCTTGATTTTGGCTATGAATGACCAACCATTATTTTGGCTTTGGTCGCTCAACCATGATTTTGGCTGCCATTGTCCACTCTTGATTTTGGCCATAGTTGACTTCTCATATGAGTTTCCTCAAAACATCTAGGGGCTAACCTCGAATTTAAGGGACTATTAGCTAGTTTTTCTCCTGCTAATTTCAATCCCTGAATTTATGAATGCATCAACATGTTTTCTTTGCTATACAGAAAACATAGAGTTTTCCCAGAATATCTAGAATGTGCAAGGATAGACACATATGTATTATGTTCAAAGATAAGTCAACTTAAGTATTGGCCTTAATTGAAATTACAACTTTTCTATCAATTCATCCATCCACCTAATGGCATCTTTTCATCTATGTATTAAAATATTTTTCTCTGGCAAGCAGAAGCAAAACGTAATTGAAAACTAACATGTACAAGAACACATTTTGCTTTCTTCCAGATGCCCATCGATGATCGAACAAGCAAATGAGAAAGACAACCTGATAGAGCAGCTGCTCTAACTACATTTGTTCCCAGTGGGTTTGTGTACAGTGGTAACTACATTTGTGTACAGTGGTAACTACATTTGTGTACAGTGGTAACTACATTTGTGTACAGGGAAATACATTTGTGTACAGTGGTAACTACATTTGTTCCCAGTGGCTTTGTTTCATCTACATTTGTTCCCAGAGGGTTTGTTTCATTTTAGCCCGAAATTTTGGGAGCAACATTTTAGAAAACTTGCACATAGAAAAAAAGTGCTTACACCACAGTCTGTAATATTCCATCAAGTGTAAAACTGACCACAGAATAATGTATTGCTATTTTCTCACGGACATTTTTAAATATAGCAAGTTTATGCACCCGTTATATTCGAATATAATGGTTATTCAAGTTTTGAATTCGTCGGAAAGCATTGAAGTATTTTTAAACGTTGGGTTTGTTTTGATCTCAGATAATCAATTTCAAAAGTTATTGATTTGGCCATAAGACTGTTGTGATGGAGGATGTGAATAAAAACTGTGAAAGGACAGAACATTTGATAGTGCAACAGAATCAATGTTAACTTTGCATTTTGATGAACTATTTTTAATTCTCTGAAACTCTTCTGATTAGATTTATTTGTGTGGGGAAAATATTGTGATGCGTGTGAAATTAATAAGTATTGCCCTTTGTTGATCTGCAAAACATTGACCTCATCTGCTAATTGCTCTACATGTTATGCTAGATAAGTGACGATTTTTGACGATTTCGGAAGGACTCGATATGGTTCATTATTTCATTTCAACCAAAGATTGCATATCATTTCTGGAAGCCAGGCGGGCTTATCAGACAACCTCTAACATTTGCTGATAGCTTGATTTGGCTTTTATTGATGATGATAGCGCGAGTCTGGTATGAAATATTGTACTGCAAGATGTTTTACCAAACCTTGTGTTGATCTGCAATTCTGTGTTTTTTATATTCTGTAAATAATCTGACTACCATAGAAGAGTCTTCATTTGAAATTAAATAAATCAGATAAAGCGGAAAGTGTCGTCAATGATTAGGCTGTGTGGACTGCATAGGCTAATGTTGGACGACACTACGTACATGCATTAAGCCTTTTTTTCCCAGAGCGAGGCTCATTTCCAAAAAGAGGCGTGAAAATTATTACAGTCCATGTAGATAGGCAATATACAGACATGAATATGTTATAATTTGTGTTCTTCTCTTTACTTCCTTTCTTTATAGCCGATACAAGCATTACTTGATCTAAAAATCTTTCAAAATGCTTTTTATTATAGTATGCCAAACTATAAGGTATCATTTTAATTTACTCATTTGGCTCTGAGGTTTCAAATTAGCACTGTTAACACAATTGTTCATTGCTGATGTTACATTTTATTGTTCTTTTTTATTGGAATTGGAAAGTATGTTGAAAAAACATTTTGTGGGCAATGAGTGGACTGTTGTATTATTTTAATAAGAGTTAACATTGTGCAAAGGAAATACGATTTTTCGTAATACCGGGTAATGCCTAATGAGAATTAACAAGCTTCCAGTGATGTTATGCTAAAAATTTGTTTAATATAACATTTCATTAAGTTAAGATTACTTGTTAAAGGCAGTGATGTTGAGAATTATTCTTCGAAAACAGCCGAGCTAAAAATGTTCCATGTGCAGTACATCTGGTTGCTATGCCTGTATGAATGTTTGGTTTATCACAGTTCTCAAGGCTTTCATGTTTCCTTGCTGAGGGATGTGTTATATCTGTATAATTATGTTTCAGATTATTCAGTAACCCATCAGACTTATAACTCATTATATAAATTGTAATCAAACATTTTATACTGTTTCACTATTTTTTTAAACAAGCAGGCATTATTTTGTGATATTACATGGTTTTTCTTTGTTATATTGCCTTTATCAATATTTATAAAGTGCAAAGTAAAATGTGGCTATTATCATTATTACTATTAATATTATCATAATAATTATCATTATTATTATACTTATTGATGTAATTTCTTATATGCAGACATTCAAAACAGATTTCACAGGCAAATCAGGGAGGACACTTTCCCCCTAAACTGGAATTTTGTCAAGAACAGTCTTCCTTTTAATGAAAAATACAATAAAAGCGGAAAGTGTCACCCCTAATAAGCCTGTGCCGACTGCACAGGTTAATCTTGGAGAACACTTTGCAACATGCATTTAGCCCCATTTTCCTATAAAGATCTTTATGTGTAATGTGGCTCATATCAGACATTTTAGGGGCCCACAGTAATAAGGGCCATGGACAAGCAGGCTTATCTGGGACGACACTTTCCGCCTAAACTGGATTTTCGTCAAGCAGAGACTTCCTTTTAACAAAAAATACAATAAAAGAGGAAAGTGTTATCCCTGATTAGCATGTGCGGACTGCAGAGGCTAATCTGGGACGACACTTTACACACATGCATTAAACCGCCTTTTCACAGAGCTAGGCTCAGATATTTCATAGACATTTGATTTGAGATGTCATATGTGAACAGTCTGTCAAATCTGAAGTCTCTCAAATAAAATCATTTTTTAAATTATGATCACATTACAATTTAAATCACAGGACCGCAATAACCAATTGCGGCAAAGTAAATATACACAAAAAAAAACAAAAAAAAACAAACTTTTCAAATAGAATTAAGACAGACAGTCTTTACCTAATACAAATCTTCTATATGATTAAAAACCAATTACATATGGCAATATTAAAACATATTAAAATAAAATATTTATTTAAAGTAAGGTTAACAGAAATTTTAAAATGGCAGTGCAAAACCGTCTTTGCCATATTTTTTATAATCACTGTTATTCACTTTTTCCTATTTGCCACCAAGCTTTTTGCATGAAAGACATTTTTTATTAAACTCTGTTAGATTTGGTGACTAGCAAATAATTAGCATAAACTCTATAAAATTGACAAATTGAAGCAAATGACAAGCTTTACACCCCAAAGACGGCCTTTTAGCCACATTCATCACATAAAAACCTAAAGATATCATAATCAACATAAAGTGAACAAGAGC
The DNA here is from genome assembly GCF_020536995.1 of Dreissena polymorpha. NCBI lineage: Eukaryota > Metazoa > Mollusca > Bivalvia > Myida > Dreissenidae > Dreissena > Dreissena polymorpha. The sequence goes on along the minus strand of NC_068355.1, from coordinate 46,055,939 downwards.
AATGCTCAAGTGCAGACCGCTCATCTATTTGTCAAAGTATGAATCAAATCTGATCATAAATAAAGAAGTTAAGGCAATTTTAGCAAGATTGTGGGGGTGGTAATTTATTACATTATCTTTCAAAAATGAAAAAAGAAAATGTTTTTTTTTTGGGGGGGGGGGGGGGGGAATCTTGGGTGGGATGGTTGGACAGTCTTTCAAAAATAAAATAATACAAATAAATATTTGTTGTTTTTTTTAACCATGTTTGAAAAGATTTTTTTTCAGGGGGGGGGGGGGTCAGAGGGGGGGGGGGGGGGGGGTGAGAAGGGGGTATAGTATGGTGTGTGGTCATTTATTAGATTATTAGATGATCTTTCAAAATAAGAAGAAAACGGAAAAAAACTAAAATGGGGGGGGGGGGGAGATTCTGGGGTGGGGCGGCGGGAATGGTTTGGGTGGAGTATATTGTGGTATGTCAGGTAAGTGTTGTTTTGTTAAAGTATGAATCAACTCTGATCATAGATAAAGAAGTTATGGCAATTTTAGCAAAATGTAATACTTTGACCTTGACAGTCAAGGTCATTCAAAGGTCAAGCTCAAATTTAACTTGCCAGGTACAGTATAATCTCATATCCTCATTATAGTAAGAAAGTATTTGAAGTTTGAAAGCAATAGCCAGGATAATTTATAAATAAAGTGGATCTAAACACAAAATTTAACCAAATATTCAAAGTTACTAAGCCAAAAAAGGGCCATAATTCTTTGAAAATGCCAGTCAGAGTTACATTACTTTGCCTGCACAGTCCCCTTATGATAGTTAGTAAGTGTTGCAAGTATGAATGCAATAGCATTGCTACTTTAGGAATGAAATGGACCTTAACACAAAGCTAAACCAAATGTTCAATTTTCTAGGTATAAAAAGGGCACATAATTCTGTCAAAATGCCAGCCAGAGTCATCTAACTTTGCCTGCCCAGTCCCATCATAATAGTTAGTAAGTGTACCAAGTTTGAATGCAATAGCTTTGATACTTTATGAGAAAAGTGGACCTAAACACAAAACTTAACCGGACGCAGATGCCGACGCAGACCCCAATGCTCAGGTGATGACAATAGCTCTTTTTTTTTTCAACAAATAGATGAGCAGATAAAAAAGAAGTGAAATGAAACATTATTATCCTTTTAAACTGTTGATTGTTGGATTTTAGTCGACTGTGATCACTAGCATGTTATATTCGGGCATTGTAAACCATATTACCCATTGACACAGTCTACTGAGCTTAAACTTTGGTACAAAGATAATCTGAAAATCCAAAATCCCAATTTTGCACATCCATTTATGAATGAACTTGAAAAGAAAATCAGGCAGTTAAAAACCCGGTGTTTATGTACATAAACTGTTCATAGAATAGGTTTATAATTATTTTAATGATATGAATATGACCGATATTAAAGTGCCCCTAGACATATTTCTTAAAAGTTTTGCTTTGATATGAAGTTCACATAACAAGATAACACCTTGAAATGGCCAAAAAGCTTTGAATTCTTAATTTCTAAATCATTTCGCACTTTCATAATGTTGTATGCTTATGAGAATCCATATTACAAAAATTAAAATAATGAACCAAAAACACTGCATGATGTAAACAAAGCTCACATTTTATTTGTCTTTGTATGACCAAATGTCATTATTAAATTACAATGAAAATTAAAGAAAATAATGAAAGCCTGTTTGCTCTAACACAAAATTAACAACTTAATATTATAGAGTGTATACAAGCTTTTACTAAAGCTATGTAAGGCAAACTGCCCAGCCCCCTTGCCGCCATGTGTTTTAATTGACCAGAACCATTCTTGAGCTCTGCCAAATTACCATTAAAACAATTGTTTTGTCAAAGTTTCATAAAAATTAGACGAAAAATGTGACTTTTAGAGTGTTAACAAGCTAGCAAGTTAAAAAGCTTTTTCTTCAAATTGACCCAGTGACCTAGTTTTAAATTTCACAGGACCAAGCATCCAACTTAATGAAGACATCATTGGGACAAATTTTCTGAAAAAGTTTCATGAAGATTGGAAATAAATGTGGCCTCTTCAGTGTAAACATATATTGAAAACGACCGACAACTCACAACAAACAACAGTCAAAAAGCTATCACAAAAGCTCACCATGAGCATCTTGTGCTCAGGTGAACTAAAACTAGGGCTAGATATTGTCCAGAAAAAACTTTCGAACAATCTTTCATCAAGATGGAGTCATACATGTGGCAACAAGGTTTTTTTAAAGATTTGAGCTGGTGACCTAGGTTTTGGACGAACATGACCCAGATTTGATCTTGGTCTCTATATCATTAACATTAGCATTCTGACCTAGTTTGTTAAGATTGGATGAAAAATGTGGCCTCTAGAGTTCTAAGGAGCTAAAAGTTGACAAAGCAGACCACACGAAGACAAGAAGATTTTTAAAGTTTGCACAAAATAGGCCTTATATAAGCAAATTTTCGATTTTTTGACCCCCCAGGGCAGGCTCAAATTTGACCCCAGGGGCATAATTTGAACAAACTTGGTAGAGGACTATTAGATGTCACTACATACCAAATTTGGTAGCCCTACGTCCAATGGTTATGGACGTAAAGATTTTTAAAGTTTTCACAAAATAGGCCTTATAAAAGCAAATTTTCAATTTTTTGACCCCCTGAGGCAGGGTCAAATTTGACTCCAGGGACATAATTTGAACAAACTTGGTAGAGGACTATAAGATGTCACTACATACCAAATTTGGTAGCCCTTGGCCCAATGGTTATGGACAGTTAGATTTTTTAAGTTTTCACAAAATAGGTCTTATATAAGCAAATGTTCAATTTTTTGACCCCCCGCTGCAGGGTCAAATTTGACCCCAGGGGCATAATTTGAACAAACTAGGTAGAGGGCTATAAGAAGTCACTACATAGCAAATTTGGTAGCCCTAGGCCCAATGGTTATGGACAAGAAGATCTTTAAAGTTTGCACAAAATAGGCCTTATATAAGCAAATTTTCAATTTTTTAACCCCCTGGGGCAGGGTCAAATTTGACCCCAGGGGCATTATTTGAACAAACTTGGTAGAGGACTATAAGATGTCACTACATAGCAAATTTGGTAGCCCTAGGCCCAATGGTTATGGACAAGAACATTTTTAAAGTTTGCACAAAATAGGCCTTATATAAGCAAATTTTCAATTTTTAACCCCCCGGGGCAGGGTCAAATTTGACCCCAGGGGCATAATTTGAACAAACTAGGTAGAGGACTATAAGATGTCACTACATAGCAAATTTGGTAGCCCTAGGCCCAATGGTTATGGACAAGAAGATTTTTAAAATTTGCACAAAATAGGCCTTATATAAGCAAATTTTCAATTTTTTAACCCCCTGGGGCAGGGTCAAATTTGACCCCAGGGGCATAATTTGAACAAACTTGGTAGAGGACTATAAGATGTCACTACATACTAAATTTGGTAGCCCTACGCCCAATGGTTATGGACAAGAAGATTTTTAAAGTTTGCACAAAATAGGCCTTATATAAGCAAATTTTCAATTTTTTGACCCCCGGGGCAGGGTCAAATTTGACCCCAGGGGCATAATTTGAACAAACTTGGTAGGGGACTATAAGATGTCACTACATACTAAATTTGGTAGCCCTAGGCCCAATGGTTATGGACAAGAAGATTTTTAAAGTTTGCACAAAATAGGCCTTATATAAGCAAATTTTCAATTTTTTGACCCCCTGGGGCAGGGTCAAATTTGACCCCAGGGGCATAATTTGAACAAATTTGAAAGAGGTTCACCACATGAACATTCCTGAGAAATTTCATCACAATTGGACCAGTAGTTTAGGAGAAGAAGATGTTTAAAGAAAAATTTAACGCACGGACGCACACACGATGGACACAGGACCATGACATAAGCCCCGCTGGCCTTTGGCCAGTGGAGCTAATAAAAAATAAGAGAGAAATAAATGTAAACAAGGGCTGTTTGTAAAACATGCATGCCCCCCATATGGGCTGTCCCTTGTACTGGCAGCCATTGTGTGAATACGACTTTTGTCACTGTGACCTTGACCTTTGACCTAGTGACCTGAAAATCAATAGGGGTCATCTGCAAGTCACAATCAATGTGCCTATGAAGTGTCATGATCCTAGGCAAAAGCGTTCTTGAGTTATCATCCGAAAATCATTTTAGTATTTCGGGTCACCATGACCTTGACCTTTGACCTTGTGACCTCAAAATCAATAGGGGTCATCTGCAAGTCATGATCAATCTACCTATGAAGTTTCATGATCCTAGGCATATGCGTTCTTGAGTTATCAACCGAAAATCATTTTACTATTTCGGGTCACCGTGACCTTGACCTTTGACCTAATGACCTGAAAATCAATAGGGGTCATCTGCGAGTCATGATCAATCTACCTATAAAGTTTCATGATCCTAGGCATATGCGTTCTTGAATTATCATCCGAAAATCATTTTACTATTTTGGGTCACCGTGACCTTGACCTTTGATCTAGTGACCTCAAAATCAATAGGGGTCATCTGAGAGTCATGGTCAATCTACCCATGAAGTTTCATGATCCTAGGCGTATGCGTTCTTGAGTTATCATCCGGAAACCATTTTACTATTTCGGGTCACCGTGACCTTGACCTTTGATCTAGTGACCTCAAAATCAATAGGAGTCATCTGCAAGTCATGATCAATCTACCCATGAAGTTTCATGATCCTAGGCGTATGCGTTCTTGAATTATCATCCGGAAACCATTTTACTATTTTGGGTTACCGTGACCTTGACCTTTGACCTAATGACCTCAAAATCAATAGGGGTCATCTGCGAGTCATGATCAATGTACCTGTGAAGTTTCATGATCCTAGGCCCAAGCGTTCTTGAGTTATCGTCTGACAACCACCTGGTGGACGGACCGACCGACTGACATGAGCAAAGCACTATATCCCCTTTTCTTCGAAGGGGGGCATAATAATGATGAATAAACACTTGCCTTGTATTTAAACATGGCTTCTAGCCGTGACCATACCCTCGTCATCTTCATCAACGCTATCCTCCTGCACAACAAAACAAAGTCTCAAGATTACAACAGTTCTTTGAACATCATCTAGCATGATATTCACCAACCAATTCTTGAATGTAAGTCTAATATTAAATTTCAAATCAAAGATGTCACTGTTGCACAGTGAATATGGTGTTAGCCTAGCAATAAGATGGCTATGGGTTGGATACCTGCTGTGGGAGTGTTTGTTTGATCTCTCCTAAAGACACCAAGCACTGGTTACATCCAGGAAATGGACTTGAAAGCATTTCAATAAGCATAAGGCTTTCAATTAAATCATTCTTAAATAAATCAATGCCCCAGATAATTATTTGGGAAATAGGGTTTTCACCCATCGATTTTGAAAAATTGGGTGATTTCATTCTTGAAATAGGGTGAAATGATTTATAAAAATTCATACCTTAAAATCATTGCTGCTTTACTTTTGTTGAAGCTGCACACTTGTATTGATTCAATAAAACTGTAAACTATCATAATTAACTTTAATAAACTGAAGTTTCATAACATCTTAAATCCTTCAAACTGTCCTTAATATAAACTTTAAACTTACCAAAAAAATCGATAACATGAATTATTCTGCACTTATTGGCTCTTGCTTTCTTGGTTCGAAAAAGTTTGCAATCAACCGATATTTTGGCGCAACAATCAGGGACGTCTTTCAACCTCTCTTAAACATTTTGATTTCGCATCCTAATAGAAACTGAAAGTACAGACGCTTTACAAATAAATGCACAATGAGCGACGAATTATGTCACATTGAAAACGCATGTATGTCTTCTTCAATTATATGGTCAGATGCTTTATTTAACTGTGAAATCTAGTCCGCAGATCGTTTTAATAATTTTGACTGCTCCGTTATCCGTGCGCTTGCTGAATGAAAGCGATGCCATGTTATGATAATAATTCCAAAGTTAAGAGAAAATTCAGAAAACGAGCAAAGCATTTTCGAACGAAGCTATTGCATCGTACGCATCAAATTTGATGAATATGCGTAAAAGTCAAATTGGTTGCGTTTTCAATACGCATGATATTGTATTTCTTTGCGTTTTAAAACATTTAATAGGGTGAAAGACACAGATACGCAGCTTATCTGGGGCACTGATAAATAGGTTTTAACTAAAAATAAATTACACAAGGCTCTGACAGAATGCATGTAATACAGGATTCCCCCTAACTTTTGGTTGAAAACCCATATCATCAATTAAAACATGCCCATTCCCTTCACACTGCCCTTTTTCTGTACACTTGTACATGTAATGTTTAATAATAAAAGCTGCGGCCTGACACTGCTAATCCAAAATATATTGGGATTGATGTTCCTCTAGTCCACTACCTTGCTTAACAATAGGCCCATAATGGCCTGAAAGGATCATCTGAGTTTAAGGTACACCATCTGTCTTAGACTTGACATGGTGACCTCATTTATTTACCACACTTGACCTATATTCAATATAGCTATACTATAGTTCAAACTATTTGATGAATATTTGTGCTGTATGGATTACAGTGTCCGATGTTCAGATGGTATTTTATCATAATTCAAAGTTTACTTAAAGTAGGGTTATTATGGTTTGGGTATTTAGGGTACTCAAACTATCTATGGCTTTCATGTTTCAATCCTTACATAAGTGAACTTTGTGACCTTGACCTTTGAAATTCTTAACTAAAAATCAATCAATTATCTTCATATTTACCAATCACCATGTGAAATATGAATGTTCTGCAATGAGTTTTTTTAATAGATATTGAGTGGAAACCAAGTGTGAAGGTGTATGGAAGGATGAACTGACATGACAAATAATACGGCAAGTCTAATAACATATATTTTCCCCAAATCTAAGAAGAGAGATAATCAAATTTTTAAAAAAGTATCAATAATAGAACAATGACCTTACTGGCCATCCCTCTTCTTTCATTAGGCTTAGGGCCTCTAGTATTATCTTCCGTGAGTCCTGGAAAATAAAGTGGAATGCTTTTATCTAGGCATTTAGTGACTACCATGACAATTCCACAAAACCGTACAAACACACATTTGTTTTATAAAGGTGATATTCAATGAGCACTTAAATATTAATACTGTCAACCTGAACCCTGAAGGGTATCATGTATATGAAACTTATATGTTAATGCTTGTGCGTAAATTGGCGGACTGCACAGGCTAATCTGGGATGAAAATTTCCGCTTTAATGAAATTTATGGTTTAAATGATGTCTCTTCTTAGCGTAAATCTAGTTTAGGCAGAAAGTGTCGTCCCGGATTAGCCTGTGTGGACTGCACAGGCTAATCTAGGATGACACTTTACGCACAAGCATTTTGCCCAGTTTTCTCAGAACACGACACATATAGCACTCAGGGAGTTGAGTTGGCCTTATAGCTGTGCTATTTAAGCTTTCATGATTATTTGTGTACAATAAACTGCTCCTGGAGAGATATTTTTATGCTTGTAAACCTTTTTACATGACTACCTTGGCTCTAAAAAAGGTGAAAACAATACTGATTGATCATTTTCATATATGGGTAATTTAAAGATTAATGCAAAATGTACCAGTTGCTTCCATAATTAGCGCAAATTATAGAACAATTCGGCAACCCCCTTTGTTATAATGAGCCGGGCTCTGGGAAAATGGTGCTTAATGCATGTTTGCAGTCTGCACAGGCTAATCAGGGACGACACTTTCCGCCCTAACTGAAAAAGCAAAAAGCGTCAACCCTGAATAACCTGTGTGGACTGCACAGGCTTATCTGGGACAACAGTCTACGCACATGCATTAAGCCCCATTTTTCCTGAGTGTGGCTCCAATAAATCAAGCCTTTACCCATGATTTGTAAAGGCACAAGGGCAAAGACCAGTAGTAGGTAATTGGTTTGAAAAAAAAAATAAAAAAAATAATGTGTTTATATTATTATTCATTTCAAAATTACTTTAAAGGTTAAAAAAGCAAAAAAGATTAAATTTTAAACAGGCACAAGGGTAGCAGCTATAAAGATTGCTTTAGCCTCACATGCCCAATATATTGTCTCTTTGCATAATGAAGCAAAAAAATAATCTTACCTCAGCACCATTGAGTACTTTTTTTAGCATTTTGTATAGTGTTGATGAATTCTGCGACCTGAAAATAAAAAAATGTCCAATGTTCACTAACTTGAGTAAATGTTTTTAAATACAATTTTAAAGCTCTTGTGCTTTTTAAGTCCACAATAACAATTTGACCCCTGAGGAGCATGATTTGATAAACCTAGAAGAAGACCACTACATGTATACCTTGTTACATAAACAACCTTAAAACTCTTTGGCTTTTTTGTTTTAGAGAAAAATATTCTCAATTAATCTGTATAATCATGTTACCACAAAGTTACCCCAAAATCATAATAGAAGTCTATATACATATTTATATATATATATATATATATATATATATATATATATATCATTTACTATTGGGTCATAATAGAAGTCTATATACATATTTATATATATATCATTTACTATTGGGTCATAATAGAAGTCTATATACATATTTATATATATATCATTTACTATTGGGTCATAATAGAAGTCTATATTCATATTTATATATATATATCATTTACTATTGGGTCATAATAGAAGTCTATATACATATTTATATATATATCATTTACTATTGGGTCATAATAGAAGTCTATATTCATATTTATATATATATATCATTTACTATTGGGTCATAATAGAAGTCTATATACATATTTATATATATATCATTTACTATTGGGTCATAATAGAAGTCTATATTCATATTTATATATATATCATTTACTATTGGGTCATAATAGAAGTCTATATACATATTTATATATATATCATTTACTATTGGGTCATAATAGAAGTCTATATACATATTTATATATATATCATTTACTATTGGGTCATAATAGAAGTCTATATTCATATTTATATATATCATTTACTATTGGGTCATAATAGAACTCTATATACATATTTATATATATATCATTTACTATTGGGTCATAATAGAAGTCTATATACATATTTATATATATATCATTTACTATTGGGTCATAATAGAAGTCTATATACATATTTATATATATATCATTTACTATTGGGTCATAATAGAAGTCTATATTCATATTTATATATATCATTTACTATTGGGTCATAATAGAACTCTATATACATATTAATATATATATCATTTACTATTGGGTCATAATAGAAGTCTATATACATATTTATATATATATCATTTACAATTGGGTCATAATAGAAGTCTATATACATATTTATATATATATCATTTACTATTGGGTCATAATAGAAGTCTATATTTAATTTATATATATATCATTTACTATTGGGTAATAATAGAAGTCTATATACATATTTATATATATATCATTTACTATTGGGTCATAATAGAAGTCTATATTCATATTTATATATATATCATTTACTATTGGGTCATAATAGAAGTCTATATACATATTTATATATATATCATTTACTATTGGGTCATAATAGAAGTCTATATACATATTTATATATATATCATTTACTATTGGGTCATAATAGAAGTCTATATTCATATTTATATATATCATTTACTATTGGGTCATAATAGAAGTCTATATTCATATTTATATATATATCATTTACTATTGGGTCATAATAAAAGTCTATATACATATTTATATATATATCATTTACTATTGGGTCATAATAGAAGTCTATATATATATTTATATATATATATATATCATTTACTATTGGGTCATAATAGAAGTCTATATATATATTTATATATATATCATTTACTATTGGGTAATAATAGAACTCTATATACATATTTATATATATATCATTTACTATTGGGTCATAATAGAACTCTATATACATATTTATTTATATATATATATATATATCATTTACTAGTCATAATAGAAGTCTATATACATATTTATATATATATATATATATCATTTACTATTGGGTCATAATAGAAGTCTATATATATATTTATATATCATTTACCATAGGGTCATGGCCAAATTTCCCTCAGTCGGAGGATTTAAACAAATTTGCATGGCCCATTTTGTACAGGATAACTATCTGATGTTACATACCAAATATCAATGCTCTGGACTTGAGAAGAGGGTTTTTAAAGTTATTTTGTATTTCTAAGTAAGAATTCATCACATGGCCCCTGGGGTAAAGCCAATTTTGACCCCAGGGCAATTATGTCTGGGACTTTATGAAATCTGCCCAGCATGTAGGATATTTCAATTAAATGAAGTCAAAAGAGGTTAAAGTTGACGATGCATGACGGTTAACACAAGACAGAAAAAATGTTTTTTGTTATTTTTTGTTAGAAAGAGCCATATCCAAAGTTATGTTTTTTAAAAATCCAAACAAAAAAGAAGAGGTGGCCAATGTCAAATAATGTTGATTTTTGTTCTCAAAGTTTCATCCCTTAAGCATCAATACTTTTAGAGTTATGCCAAACACAAAATTCTTACAGATGGGCAGAAGGAAATACAGACTGAAGGCCAGACAGACAATAGAAAATCTGTATGCCTCTCCTCTTATGAGAACAAATATAATGAGCATGTTTCATGATGACTGGACACAAAAAGTAACTTTAGCATGTTTATAAGGTTTAACTTAATCCATAAAAAGACAAGGGACAAAATTGTCACAAAACCAGGTTTTCATTGTGAAAAAAATATGTTAAAGGGAGACAACTCAAACTGAACTTTTGAAATGAACAAACAAAATTAACCCCCTTTGTAAGTTTGTTTTAAAAAAAAATCTATTTTTAGTCGTGGTGACCTTGACATTGGAGATATTGACGTGATTCTTTCGTGCGACACACCGTCCCATGATGGTGAACAAATGTGCCAAATGATTTTAAAATCTCATAATGAATGACATAGTTATAGCCCAGACAAGCTCATTTATGGCTATTTTTTACCTTTGAACTCAAAGTGTGACCTTGACCTTGGAGATATTGACGTAATTTTTTCGCGCGACACACCGTATAATGATGGTTAACAAATGTGCCAAATGATTTTAAAATCTCACAATGAACGACAAAGTTATGGCCCGGACAAGCTTGTTCCGCCCGCCCGCCAGCCAGCCAGCCCGCCCGCATTCGCCAATCTAATAACCAGTTTTTTCCTTCGGAAAACCTGGTTAAAAACTGCTCCCACCTTTGGTTACTCCTTTTCCTTTTCAAACTAGGCTCTGAAAAACAAACAAACATATAGTTATAATCAACAATATCGTTTTTCTGACACAGTAAATATCTATATAATAAAGTGTTATATATAATGGTCCAACATGTTCACAAGAATACTTACAAAGATGCATTATTGCCTTTCTATTTTGACAGGCTTAAAGAGGTATTGGAATACTAGTATATGTCTAAAGTATGTATTATTGTTTCCACTCAACAGTTCTTTATTTACTTTTTTGTTAAAGGTTAAACATACTAAATATCACTTGCCGCGTTAAAGTGAGTCAGTTTTTCTGAAATACATGTTGATTGCTGATAAAATTATTTAAGTGCTCCCATTATTATTGTGTCACAGTAAACATTTACTTAAAGATTGTATGCAAGTTAAAAATTGTTATGAAATGAATGCAGTAAATTTACTCCTGTTATATACTAGTGCTTTATTTTAAAATTTAAATTGGCTGTACATATTTATCCCCCCCCCCCCCCCCCCGACTGCCAGTGGTTCAATGTTGAGTTTGCCTGGCTCTCTCTCTTTTGATGAAAATATTCATTGAAATGTCAATGCTAACACAAAAAAATTCACCTCAAAAGTTTCTGAATTCAGACCATGAATAAATTAAGAAAAAAAAGTTATGTGTAAAAGTGAAAAAACGCAAGACATGCAGAGGCTATGTGATATTTCAGCTGTGTGACTCACTTGCTACAATGTGTTTAGTCTCCTCTGATTGGTTCATTTCAGAGTTTGAGTCAGTTTTTGTTTTAATTTGAAAACAAAGAGTGGTTTTAGTACATTAACGGGCCTGTTACTGGCTTTAAATGTAGTTTCAATGCAATATTTTGAGCTTGTTAACATTGAAGTTGAATAATATTCTGAAATACTGACATCAATGAACATTCTGAAACAATGCAGAATGTGGCAATGAACATTTATTGTGTACAAGGCACTCAACGAGTGATTCAGTGAGTTTTGATGGCACTGATGGAAAAGCTTTGAACTATTGTACCAGTTCGTATTCTTTTTTTGTTTCTCAATATATTGTGTTTTTATAATGCTATGTTTAATATAATGATATTGTTTAACAGTTATATGTTTTTGGTGAGTCATGTTAACATTTAAAATGAATGCCAAAACCAATTTTCTTTGCAGCTAGGTCACATAAAAAACAGTTTCAGTCAAAGGTGTCTGTATAAAACAAAACCATCATAGTTGTCACAATCAATTGCTAAATAAAGTTACATAATCAAATGGCAATGTAAATAAAACTAAATGTTTAGCTTTTTTTTTATTGATAAGAAAGCTATTGATATTGACAAAGAAGAATTTACAGCAAATTTCTCCTGACAAGGACCGAAATAAGAAAGTCACTGAGCTATAAACCTAAGCCAGTGTCCATTTGAGGTCAAAGAAGAGCACTGAAGAGGATTTAAATCTAAATATTAACTGTTACTCAGTGTAGTATCAATTTCATTTATTGTGCTTTATATGTCATAAAACTGTGAAACAATAATGTGTGTTGTACATATGGAATTTATTTGTTAAAAGGATGTCTAAAGATTAAATAACTCTATTATATTATATTTACTGTCAGTATGTTTTTCTTTGCATATATTATTGTTAACGTGTCATAATGTCATTAAACAAGAGCACCCTCGAGCAGATGCCAACGCTCGGCTGTGGATGCTTGGATTTTGTTGTTTTTTTCCTTTGACCTTGAAGGTCATCATTGACCTTGACCTTTTCACCACTCAAAATGTGCAGGTCGATGAGACACACACGAAAAAACCCCAAAAAAAAGTTTGACCTTTGACCTTGGAGGATGACCTTGACCTTGACTTTTCACCACTTAAAATGTGCAGCTCTATGAGAAACACATGCATGCCAAATATCAACTTGCTATGTTCAATAATGCAAAAGTTATGGCCAATGTTAAAGTTTTCGGACGACGACGACCACGACGACGACCACGATGATGCGGAAGACGAGAGGGCTTTGACAATACCTCGGGTTTTGTTTGAAAACAGCCGAGCTAATAAAAATGTATTTTATTGACTGTCTCTATATTTTACATTAAGATTTTGCATTCATTTTTCTGTACATATATTTACAGCTTTTGTGTATTTTATTCTGTGCATTATCTGGTGGCAGTATTTTATTCTGTGTATAATCTGGTGGAAGTATAATTTTATTTTGTATATAATCTGGTGGAAGTATTTTTTTCTATACATAATCTGGTTGCAGTCTTCACATACTTTGTCCTACAGGAATTTTCTAAAGTTACTTGAAAACCCTAAATATAATAAATGATGTGTTTCAATTATTTTCTGTATTCATACAGAGGATGCCATCGGTGTTGAGGATGCCATCGGTGTTGAGGATGCCATCGGTGTTGAGGATGCCATCGGTGTTGAGGATGCCATCCGTGTTGAGGATGCCATCGGTGTTGAGGATGCCATCCGTGTTGAGGATGCCATCGGTGTTGAGGATGCCATCGGTGTTGAGGATGCCATCCGTGTTGAGGATGACATCGGTGTTTAGGATGCCATCCGTGTTGAGGATGCCATCGGTGTTGAGGATGCCATCGGTGTTGAGGATGCCATCGGTGTTGAGGATGCCATCGGTGGGCCTGTGGTGAACTGGGTGACCTGGGGGAAGCTGATGTCATCTGAAGTCATTTTTCATAGTTACACTGCTCAGTTGTTCACAAATGTCAAATTTTACTTGTTATGAGATTAGGTTGGTTTAAACCTTTTTATTTAAGGTTGACTACATTAAAAGTAATGGGCTGACTCTCAATTGCATGGGAGAACAAGTACTTTGGTAATATTCTGAGAATATTGCCTGAGTATGGATTGAACTCAGGTACTATTTAGCAAAATGGAACACCATATCCACCACAATATTCTGACCTCATGAGATTATGTTGCAGTGGGTAATTAAAATAAACCTACCATATATTTATTTTTTACTTGACTTAAGCAAAACTCAGACTCAAATTGAGACAATTTGTTTGTCTTGCAATGTTATGGCCATGTCTTTCTGTCAGATGTGACAAAATGTAATAATATACTTGCACATTGACAATACAAAAAAAAGGATTAAAAACACTTATGCATTATTTACAAACAAGCAAAATAAAGCTCCTGATAAAGAAATATGTTTAAACAAGACATGAGTCCAAAGACCCTTGTAAATATTCAGTCCCACTAATCCTCAAATAATAAAAATGTACTTGTTAATTGGCATGCATCAAGAATGGCCAGATAATATCACCTCATCACAATGGACTAGATAATTGTCGTGAGATTCGCAGGGCCCACCTCCTGTAAGTGATTCCCAAGTGATCCCACCCTCTCCACATTGATTTATCGCGAACAAACAAAATCGGAAAATGAACAAGGACAATTTCCAACGAATTAATAGGTCGACCAAAAAGTCATTTTTGAACAACTACAAAAATAACGGAAAATAAATGGTTTCACATAAAGGTGTATGTCAGGTAAATGTTGGCAAGGTACAGTTAACCTAAACCTATAGTAGCTTTGTTGGCTCTAATCTATAGTAGCTTTGTTGGCTCTAACCTGGTACACTAAACCTATAGTAGCTTTGTTGGCTCTAACCTATAGTAGCTTTGTTTGCTCTAACCTACAGTAGCTTTGTTGGCTCTTACCTGGTACACTTAACCTATAATAGCTTTGTTGGCTCTATTCTATAGTAGCTTTGTTGGCTTTAACCGACAGTAGCTTTGTTGGCTCTAACCTGGTACACTAAACCTATAGGAGCTTTGTTGGCTCTAACCTATAGTAGCTTTGTTGGCTCTAACCTGGTTCACTAACCTTCAGTAGCTTTGTTGGCTCTAATCTGGTACACTATACCTTTAGTAGCTTTGTTGGCTCTAACTTATAGTAGCTTTGTTGGCTTTAACCTACAGTAGCTTTGTTGGCTCTAACCTCTTCATTATTACCTATAGTAGCCATGTTGGCTCTAACCTCTTCATTATTACCTATAGATGCTTTGTTGGCTCTAACCTCTTCATTATTACCTGTGGTAAGGTACACTAAACCTAAAGTAGCTTTGTTGGCTCTAACCTCTTCATTATTACCTGTTGTAAGGTACACTAAACCTTAAGTAGCTTTGTTGGCTCTAACCTCTTTATTATTACCTAGAAGGGTCAATGGCCAAAGAAGGACAAATGGTGTCGATTGTCCAGGACAGACTGGCGGTGTTGCCACAGACACTGTCGACCTCACTGGCGGTGTTGCAACAGGCACTGTCGACCTCACTGGCGGTGTTGCCACAGGCACTGTCGACCTCACTGGCGTTGTTGCAACAGGCACTGTTGACCTCACTGGCGGTATTGCAACAGGCACTGTCAACCTCACTGGCGGTGTTGCCACAGGCACTGTCGACCTCACTGGCGGTGTTGCAACAGGCACTGTCGGCCTCACTGGCGGTGTTGCCACAGGCACTGTTGACCTCAATGGCGGTGTTGCAACAGGCACTGTCGACCTCACTGGCGGTGTTGCCACAGGCACTGTCGACCTCACTGGCGGTGTTGCAACAGGCACTGCCGACCTCACATAAGCACCTGAAATAAGAATGATCACAGGTGATTAAAACTATAGGCAGAAAAATAAGAGGGCCACGTTACTTAGGTACTAACTGCGTCCCTTTAGGTAGTATAATACATGAGGCTTTAAATGGGAATATAGGGATACTTTGATATTTGCTAAATTGATATTACCAATAAGACAACATGCAAATGACCTAACTTGTTTTTCTAGCCCTCTTGGTTGGTCAACACAAACCAATTAACATCAGTTAATTTTTAATTCAATTCACTGGTAAGGAAGGAATTGAGGTAAGTGGCGTTGAGACTGCGGTTAGTGTCCATTGAAATGGGGTAATTGGCGCTCTATGTAGAGGTTAGTGGCTCTGTTCCGAGGTAAGTGTCGCTGAGAACGAGTTAAGTGGCGCTATATATTGAGGTTTATGGCACTTGGCCGAAATTTAAATAGGGGCTTTAGGGGGACGTATTTGGTAGAAATAGACATGGGGCGACTAGACCTAGTAGGTTTAATAGTTATCTCCCCTGACTTTTGAGTAGAAAAAAAATTTATGGGGGTTTTTCTGTTTGGACCTAGGCCTTTGGGTTAACTTTTATTTTTGGGGATATAGGTCACTTTAGGGCGTAGGTTACTCGAAATTAATGTCCTAAAAACAAAAAAAGGGGAGATAATTTAAGGGGAGATAATATAACAGAGTTATATTAGTTAAAATAATAGAGCCAATAACCTCAATCTCATTGGGCAAAGCATAGGGTTTTGAACTAGCAGGAACTAGGTCATGAAATTGCCTAGTTTAATAGATCTATGTATTGTCTATACGAATAACACAAAGTTTAAGCTGTAACTGTTTTTTTGTGGGTGTTGGAGCACTTGAAAACAGGCTACCTTAAATGGCAACAACACCAAATAGAAATACAAGAATAGAATACCAAAATGTGAGATATTCTATATATAAACAGCACGAAAATCATGAATCCGTTTGAATTTTTCGGATATCTTGAGCCGTTAAAAAGTTATGGGGTTGCCATCTTAGCCCTAATGGTTAGCCTATTTTAGCCTATGCAATTGGGTTAGGGTTAGGGTTAAGTGGCAGTCTATGTATATTTACCACGCTGACCAAGAATCCGTTTGAATTTTGGAGATATCTTTATCCGTAAAAAAGTTATAATGTATATTATAGAGCGCCACTAACGTAAAGGGGTGGCTATGGGTTAAACCGTAATAACTTTTGAACGAGAGCTTTGTTTTTAAAACGCATTTCAGATTCGGAATCAGCAACAAACACACCATAAATAATCAACAATTAATTTTGACATTTGCATTAAAAAGGGTTTTTTGAAAAAAAAATCTACCAAGGCCCCCTTGGTAGATTTTTTGGGCCCAAATTACTTTTTCTCTAAATGTAACAATTGAGTGTTCTATTCCATATGAAATCACCACACTACGCCCGAATCCGTTGTATTTTTTCAGATATCTTGAGCCGTTAAAAAGTTAGGGAGCTAAAAGGTCATCTTGTCCCATATGTATATATATATTGTTTGTTTGCAAAATCTGCTAAGTCTAAAAGCCTAGGGTTACAACCCTAGGGTTTAGGGTTAGGGACTTGTATATTTTTTACCCCTCAAAACTTTTTGTCTTAATGAAACGCTTGAGTTTGTTATTCTATATAAAATCACCACGCTTTGTTTGCAATATTTACTAAGTCCAAAAGCCTAGGGTTACAACCCTATGGTTTAGGGTTAGGGACTTGTATATTTTTTACCCCACAAAACTTTTTTTCTAAATGTAACACTTGAGTTTGTTTTTCTATATGAAATCACCACGCTTAACACGAATACGTTTGAATATTTGAGATATATTGAACTGTTTAAACGTTAGAGAGCTAAAAATTAATCTTTTTTAACCCTATGTATATTATAGACTCGATCATAAGTCGATTTTTAGGCAAACCAAAATTTTCTCTCAATGTAATAATTGAGTGTGTTATTTTATATGAAATCACCACGCTATGCACAAATCCGTTTGAATTTTTGAGATATCTTTATCCGTTCAAAAGTTATGGATGTTTAAAGTCATCTTTTCCCATATATATATTTTAGAGGGCCACTAACGTAAAGGGGTGGCTATGCGTTATGCCTTAATAACTTTTTAATGGCTGGATTGTTTTTAAAACGGATTTCAGATCTGGAAGCAGCGTCAAATCGACCATAAAGAAACACCATTTAATTGTTACATATAAAGAAATAATATTTGTTTGCAAAATCTACCAAGTCTACTACCTTGGTAGAATTTAAGGCAAACCAAATTTTCTCTAAATGTAATAATTGAGTGTGTTATTTAATATGAAATCACCATGCTTTTTACGAATCCGTTTGAATTTTTGAGATATCTTGATCCGTTCAAAAGTTATGGAGGTGTAAAGTCATCTTTTCCCATATGTATTATATAGAGCGACACTAACGTAAAGGGGGGCCATGGGTAGACCATAAAGTGATGGGTAAGAGTCTGCTTATCTATATGATATCATCAGGCTTACACAGAATTCGTTTGAATGTTTGAAAGTGAAACATATTTTCCAATGCAAATCACCACGCTGATTCTGAATCCGTTTGAATTTTTTAAATATCTTGAGCCGTTAAAAAGTCATAGAAGTTCAAAGATTGCGGCGTCCCAGATTGTTCAGTTTTCTTTAAAATTGACCTATTTTGAATATGAAACATATTTTCCAATGGCATTTAACACGCTGCTTCTGAATCCGTTTGAATTTTTGAAATATCTTCAGCTGTTGAAAAGTTATAGAAGTTCAAAGATTGCGGCGTCCCAGATTGTACAGTTTTCTTAAAAATTGACTTATTTTGAATATAAAACATATTTTTCAATGCCATTTAACACGCTGCTTCTGAATCCGTTTGAATATTTGCAATATCTTCAGCCGTTAAAAAGTTATAAAAGTTCAAAGATTGCAGCATCCCAGATTGTACAGTTTTCTTAAAAATTGACCTATTTTGAATATGAAACATATTTTTCAATGGCATTTAACACGCTGCTTCTGAATCCATTTGAATTTTTTAAATATCTTCAGCCGTTAAAAAGTTATAGAAGTTCGAAGATTGCGGCGTCCCAGATTGTACAGTTTTCTTTAAAATTGACTTATTTTGAATATAAAACATATTTTTCAATGGCATTTAACACGCTGCTTCTGAATCCGTTTGAATTTTTGAAATATCTTGAGCTGTTGAAAAGTTATAGAAATTCAAAGATTATGGTGTCCCAGATTATACAGTTTTCTTAAAAATTGATCTATTTTGAAAGTGAAGCATATTTTCCAATGGAAATCACCAAGCTGATTCTGAATCCGTTTGAATTTTTTTAATATCTTGAGCTGTTAAAAAGTTTAAAAAAATTAAAGATTGCGGCGTCCCAGATTGTAGTTTTCTTAAAAATTGACCTATATTGAAAATAAAACATATTTTTAAATTGCATTTAACACACTGCTTCTGAATCTGTTTGAAGTTTTGAAATATCTTGAGCCGTTAAAGAGTTATAGAAATTTAAAGATTGTGGCATCCCAGATTATACAGTTTTCTTATATATTGAACTATTTTGAAATTGAAATATATTGAGTGTGTTATTTAATATGCATTCACCACGCTTTTTACAAATCCGTTTGAATTTTTTAGATAACTTGATCTGTTCAAAAGTTATGGAGGTGTAAAGTCATCTTTTTCCATATGTATTATATAGAGCGGCACTAACGTAAAGGGGGGCCATGAGTAAACCCTTATAACTTTGAATGGCAAGTGTATCTCATGGAGTTGCACATTGTGAGTGGTGAAAGGTCAAGGTCATCCTTCAAGGTCATGAAAGTTCAAGGTCAAGGTCATCCTTGAATGTCAAAGATCCAATATATGGATAACTTAATTTGTTCGCATGTTTGTGTTTTAAAAGTGCTTTTGCTTAGCTCAAGTTAAGTTTTTTGTTTGAAAAGTGTTTTCGCTTAGCTCAAGGCACGTTTGTGGTAGAAAAGTGTTTTCCCTTAGCTCAAGGCAATATATAACAACATTGACTGTCTGTAGTAAAACTTAGTAAAACACACATTTTTAAGTCTATTTCTTTAAATGTTGCATATATCTTATTAAAAATGGCTTTGTTTGAACCTGTAGTCATTGTGTAAGCAACATTTAACCTCAATATGCATTCATCTTTTATTTTATGGGCATAGATATTGTTTCCATGTGAGCACCGTACATAAAAATGATGATATTTGTCGTATTTGGTATTATGCGACAAACATTTTCAAGTCATATTCTTTATATATGGCATATATAATAATAAAAATGGCTTTGGATGAACCTGTACTCATTGTGTTAGCAATATTTAAGCTTAATATGCATTCATCTATTATTGTGTTTGCACCGAGATTTTTTTCATGTGAGTACCCTACATATAAATGCACATTTTTCTCATATTTGGCACTAGCCGACAAAGATTTTCAAGTATATTTCTATAAATTTGGCATATATAATAATAAAAATGGCTTTGGAAGAACCTGTACTCATTGTGTTAGCAACATTTAACCTCAATATGCATTCATCAATTATTTTATGGGCACAGATATTGTTTCCATGTGAGCACCGTACATAACAAATGATGATATATGTCAGATTTGGTACTATGCGACAAACATTTTCAAGTCATATTCTTTATATATGGCATATATAATAATACAAATGTCTTAGGGTGAACCTGTGGTCACAGCTTAAGCAACATTTAAGCCTTATATGCATTCATCTATTATTATTTTGGCACAAACAATTTTTCCGTGTGAACACACTACATAACAAGGGACAAAATTGTCACAAAACCAGGTTTTCATTGTGAAAAAAAATCTGATTAAGGGAGACAACTCAAACTGAACTTTTGAAATTAACAAAAAAAATTACCCCCTTTGTAAGTTTGTTTCAAAATAAATCTATTTTAAGTTGTGGTGACCTTGACATTGGAGATATTGACGTGATTCTTTCGTGCGACACACCGTCCCATGATGGTGAACAAATGTGCCAAATAATTGTAAAATCTCACAATGAATGACATAGTTATGGCCCAGACAAGCTTATTTATTGCCAATTTTGACCTTTGAACTCAAAGTGTGACCTTGACCTTGGAGATATCGACGTAATTATTTCGCGCGACACACCATCCAATGATGGTGAACAAATGTGCCAAATGATTTTAAAATATGACAATGAACGACATAGTTATGGCCCGGACAAGCTTGTTCCGCCCGCCCGCCAGCCAGCCAGCCAGCCCGCCCGCATTCACCAATCTAATAACCAGTTTTTTCCTTCGGAAAACCTGGTTAAAAATGCTGATTTTCGTTATATTTGGCGCTAGCCGACACATATTTTCAAGTCTATTTCTATAAATTTGGCATATATAATAATAAAACTGGCTTAGGTTGAACATTTGGTCATAGCTTAAGCAACATTGAAGCCTTATATGCATTCATCTATTATTATTTTGGCACAAACAATTTTTCCGTGTGAACACACTACATAAAAATGCTGATTTTGGTCATATTTTGCTCTAGCCGAGACACATTTTCAAGTCTATTTCTATAAATTTGGCATATATAATAATAAAACTGGCTTAGGATGAACCTGTACTCATTGTGTTAGCAATATTTAAGCTTAGTATGCATTCATCTATTATTGTTTTTGCACAGATTTTTTTCATGTGAGTACCCTACATAAAAATGCACATTTTCTCATATTTGGTGATAGCAGACACACATTTTTAAGTCTATTTCTTTAAATTTGGCATATATAATAATAACAAGATGCGTTTGTGAAACACAATGTCCCCCTATATGACGTTTGACTTTGAAGGATGACCTTGACCTTGTGAAGGATGACCTTGACCTTTCACCACTCAAAATGTGCAGCTCCATGAGATACACATGCATGCCAAATATCAAGTTGCTATATTCAATATTGCAAAAGTATGCATAAAATAAGCGATTTGGGCCAAATATATTTGACCTCTGACCTTGAAGGATTACCTTGACCTTTCACCACTCAAAATGTGCAGCTCCATGAGATTCACATGCATGCCAAATATCAAGTTGCTACATGTATCTTCAATATTGCAAAAGTATTCATAAAATGAGCGATTTTGGCCATATATATTTGACCTTGACCTTGACCTTTCAAAATGTGCAGCTTCATGAAATACACATGCATGCCATTTATGAAGTTGCTATCTTCAATATAGCAAAAGTTATTGCAAAATGTTAAAGTTGGCGCAAACAGACAGACCAACAGACAGACCAACAGACAGACCAACAGACCAACAGACAGGGCAAAAACAATATGTCCCTCACTACTATAGTGGGGGACATAAAAATGGCTTTGGTTGAACCTGTAGTCATTGTGTTAGCAATATTCCACCTCAATATGCATTCATCTATTATTTTATGGGCACAGATATTGTTTCCATGTGAGCACCATTCATAAAAATGATATTTGTCGGATTTGGTACTATGCGACAAACATTTTCAAGTCATATTCTTTATATATGGCATATATAATAATAAAAATGGCTTTGGATGAACCTGTACTCATTGTGTTAGCAATATTTATGCTTAATATGCATTCAACTATTATTGATTTTGCACCGAGATTTTTTTCATGTGAGTGCCCTACATAAAAATGCACATTTTTCTCATATTTGGCATTAACCGACAAACATTTTCAAGTATATTTCTATAAATTTGGCATATATAATAATAAAAATGGCTTTCGATGAACCTGTACTCATTGTGTTAGCAATATTTAAGCTTAATATGCATTCATCTATTATTGTGTTTACACCGAGATTTTTTTCATGCGAGTACCCTACATAAAAATGCACATTTTTCTCATATTTGGCACTAGCCGACAAAGATTTTCAAGTCTATTTCTTTAAATTTGGCATATATAATAATAAAAATGGCTTTGGAAGATCCTGTACTCATTGTGTTAGCAACATTTAACCTCAATATGCATTCATCTATTATTTTATGGGCACAGATATTGTTTCCATGTGAGCACCGTAAATAAAAAATGATGATTTTTGTCAGATTTGGTACTATGCGACAAACATTTTCAAGTCATATTCTATATATATGGCATATATAATTATACAAATGTCTTAGGATGAACCTGTGGTCATAGCTTAAGCAACATTGAAGCCTTATATGCATTCATCTATTATTATTTTGGCACAAACAATTTTTCCGTGTGAACACACTACATAAAAATGCTGATTTTGGTCATATTTGGCGCTAGCCGACACATATTTTCAAGTCCATTTCTATAAATTTGGCACCGTTAATAATAAATATGGCTAGGATGAACCTGTAGTCATTGTGTTAGCTACATTGACGCATAAGTTGCATTCATCTACTATTATTTGGGCACGAACAATTTTTAAATTTCACAAAAAACAAGGGTCTCCGGCGACTTCTAAGTGCTATAATGGCACTAACGTAAAGGGGAGTCATGAGTAAACCCTTATAACTTTGAATGGCAAGTGTATCTCATGGATTTGCACATTGTGAGTGGTAAAAGGTCAAGGTCATCCTTCAAGGTCATCAAAATTCAAGGTCAAGGCCATCCTTGAATGTCAAAGATCCAGTATATGCATAACTTAATTTGTTCGCACATTTGTGTTTTAAAGTGCTTTTGCTTAGCTCAAGTCAAGTTTTTTGTTTGAAAAGTGTTTTCGCTTAGCTCAAGGCACTTATGTGTTTGAACATGGTTTTCGCTTAGCTCAAGGCACGTTTGTGGTAGAAAAGTGTATTCGCTTAGCTCAAGGCAATATATAACAGCATTGACTGTCTGTAGTAAAACTTTTTATTTTCTGACACAAATTAATTATAAAATACAACACATCCTGGATACAAGCACTCTTATTAATGCGGGCAGACGGGGGGCTGAAATGTCCCTGTCCACTGCTGGTGTTGTTGATTTTCTGTGCCTCATCACAAAGGGTGGTGGCATCTGAAATATTTATAATGTCGTTTAACTTAAAAATACAAATTTAGTTGTTCGCTTTCGTATTACACCTTGATAATCACCTTTCAGAGTTATAAACAATTGTGTCAAATTGTTTCAATACATTTTAAATAGATGCACATCAATGCACGGCAAATACTAAAAACAAATCAAAGTACGGCAAGTGGCCAAGGAAACTGAAAAGTAAATAGTTTTATGAGAAATATAATGACAATCTTACTTGATATATAACACTTACCTTAGATTGTTTTGATGGAGGAGCCTCCTCCACTGGTGTTGTTGATTTTCTGTGCCTCATCACAGAGGGTGGTGGCATCTGAAAAGTTTATAATGTCGTTTAACTTTTCAATCTGTAAGAAAGGACTACACATCACTTAATATGCAATCTATTACACAATATGCAAAATGCAAGTGACTACACAGTGCTTAATATGCAAGCTATTACACATTATGCAATGCGCAAGTGACTACACAGCACTTAATATGCAAGCTATTACACATTATGCAATATGTAGGTGACTACACAGTACTTACTCTGCAAGCTATTACACAAAATGCAAACCAGAACAAACTATGCAAGTGACTACACAGAACTTACTATGCAACCCAGTACACAGTGCTTAATATGCAAGCTATCACACATTATGCAATATGCAAGTGACTACACAGTGCTTAATATGCAAGCTATTACACATTATGCAATATGCAAGTGACTACACAGCACTTAATATGCAAGCTATTACACATTATGCAACATGAAGGTGACTACACAGTACTTACTCTGCAAGCAATTACACACAATGCAAGCCATAACAAACTATGCAAGTGACTACACAGAACTTACTATGCAACCCAGTACACAGTGCTTAATATGCAAGCTATAACACATTATGCAATATGCAAGTGACTACACAGTGCTTAATATGCAAGCTATTACACATTATGCTATATGCAAGTGACTACACAGTGCTTAATATGCAAGCTATTACACATTATGCTATATGCAAGTGACTACACAGTGCTTAATATGCAAGCTATTACACATTATGCTATATGCAAGTGACTACACAGTGCTTAATATGCAAGCTATTACACATTATGCTATATGCAAGTGACTACACAGTGCTTAATATGCAAGCTATTACACATTATGCAATATGCAAGTGACTACACAGCACTTAATTTGCAAGCTATTACACATTATGCAATATGTAGGTGACTACACAGTACTTACTCTGCAAGCTATTACACAAAATGCAAGCCAGAACAAACTATGCAAGTGACTACACAGAACTTGCTATGCAACCCAGTAAACAGTACTTATTATGCAAGCTAGCACACACTATGCAAGTGACTACACATTACTTACTATGTACTATACTATATATATATATATATATATATATATATATATTTATTTATGTATAAGCCTTTGTATATTATAATTCACTTACAGTGTAATCGTTGTCCATCCTGCTTCAGGAATGTGACAATGTGACGTCACTAACCCATAGTGACGTCATCATCAATTTAAAGAATGACTACACAGCATTTAATATGCAAGCTAGTACACACTAACCAGACTATTTCATTGGCTGATTAAATTCTCTATATATAGCATTTTACATATTCTTCATTTCTACTTTGGATAGCAAGCAGGATGGATGCGCCCAAAACTATTGTTGTTGTCGCACCAGCAGACTTTGCGCAGATAGATGCGTTGGTGAGCGGCTGGTTGCCTGATGGTATGGATGCGGTGTCGCTGGAGGTTAATGGGTTGCCGGGGTTTGGATTTTGGGATGACAACGAGGTTATGTTATGATAGAGCACATGCTTGATCACTACATTGACTTCCGCGTCCTGAAGGATGACACGCCTTATGTTGCAGTGTATCCTCCCACGGTACCACCGGCATCCCCATTAACCCCAGAAGCGCCAGCATCGCCAGCCGAGCCAGCTCAGTCTGATGGTGCGTCAGCGAACCAGTAGTGAGTGGGAGTTGTGCGTTTTGCTTGTTTTAATTTTTTGTAATCTTCTTGTTCTAGTTCTTGTTAATTTTGTTAATTTAATTAGCTCTGTGATTAGTTGAGCTTTTGATTCCTTGTAATTTGGACTGGTAATCAACCTGTCCTAGCCCCTTGCTTGTCTACCGACCTCATCGTGGTGCAAGGGTGAACATCTATTGATAGTAATATCTTTAGATGGCCAACAGGTAGACTCCACTTAACTTAAACCAATTTTTTCGCTTATTTCTCTTGGAACACACATACAATGAATGACAAGACAGACAGGCCAAAACCAATATGCCCTAGATCTTTCTATTTGCACAATGATCAGCATACCAAATAAGCTTTTTTTTACCACTGCCTGCATTACATATATTAAGAAAAGTAGTGGCCCCAAGATGGACAGGTTCAACCCAGGAAAATGCTTGATTTTTTGTTTTCTTTTTTTAAATTATCATTGATTAGTACAGGGTGAACATCGCAAGTGTTAGTTTTGTAAAAACTTTTGCATTTTTGAAGATAGCAACTTAATATTTGGCATGTATGTGTATCTCGTGGAGCTGCACAATTTGAGTGGTTAAATTTCAAGGTCAAGGTCAAAGGTGTAATATATAGGGTAAAATCGCTCATTTAATATACACTTTCATTATTGAAGAAAGCAACTTGTTATTTGGCATGCAAGTGTATCTCATGGAGCTGCACATCGTGATTGGTTAATGGTCAAGGTCATCGTTCAAGGTCAAGGTCATCCTTCAAAGTTGAGATCCAACATATGGATAACTTAGTTTGTTCGCACGTTTGTGTTGGAAGTGTTTTCGCTTAGCTCAAGGCAATATACAACAACAAGTGACTGTCTGTTATATTATAACAATTATTTATTATCTAAATGTTTGCACGTATGTGTTTTAAAAGTGTTTTGGCTTAGCTCAAGTCCATTTTTTTATTCCAAAGTGTTTCGCTTAGCTCAAGGCACGTTTGTGTTTGCAAAGTGTTTTCGCTTAGCTCAAGGCAATATACAACAACAAGTTACTGTCTGTTATATTATACAATCTTTGTAATAATGTTTTATTTTCAGACAAAAATCCTGGGTAATAAATACAACCAGTACTAATCAATGATAATGTAAAAAAAGAAAACAAAAAATCAAGCATTTTCCTGGGTTGAACCAGTACTTAAAATGTATACTAATTACTGTCTGTTATATTATTAAAAACTATTTAATAATATTTTATTCTCAGACAAAAACAAAACAAAAATCATATAAATCAATAACATAAAAGCAATAAAAACATTCACAAATAATCAAGTATTTTCCTGGGTAGAACCAGTCCTTACAATGTTTACTAATACATATTTATTTAAACAAACTTGAAGCAAATGTATACATGTAAATTCAAAGAACAGAAAATAAAAAGCAAACTAATAAACAATGTAGATTGAAAAAAAGTTAACAAAATCATAATATCATGGTATACTTATACATAATCAATCAAACAAGGAAAATGAAACATATAAAAAAACACATAACAAAAAATAGAATAATAAACTATCGAGCGGCCGCCAGGCGAGCTGCTCTCTTCCGGGCAATGTTACGGACTTTCGCCCTAACCTGTTCAACAGTCAAACGCCCCATTGAAGCAAAGCAGTACTTTTCCCTGACGACCTCGATAGCAATCGTTTTCCTCGAAAGGGCAGACGCGACAATTTCGTCAGCAAATGTCATGTTGATGGCGAGCTCCTCCGC
This sequence comes from Dreissena polymorpha, assembly GCF_020536995.1. Classification (NCBI taxonomy): domain Eukaryota; kingdom Metazoa; phylum Mollusca; class Bivalvia; order Myida; family Dreissenidae; genus Dreissena; species Dreissena polymorpha. Next base: position 46,028,255 of record NC_068355.1, on the reverse strand, counting down.
CCTTGTGACTCTTTCCCTCCTCCGTCTTGGTGGTGGGACAGCCACCAAAGGGACCGGCTGCTCCACTTCAGAGTCCTCCGACGATGACTGAGGGACAGCCACCACAGGGACCGGCTGTGGTACATCAGAGTCCGACGATTCAAAGGGATAATAGTCCCCCAATGAGCCCGACGTGGCCGAGCTACCCGAAGAGGACGCGGGTGAAGTCGACCTAGACGAGCTGGACGAAGAGGATGCAGAGGACATGGGTGAAGACGCCCTGGACGACCTGGACGTAGAGGACACGTGTGTTACCCTGGACGATCTGGATGACCCAGAGGACTCGGAGGTCGACAACCTTAATGCAGGTTTGTCCTCAATCACATCGTCCTCTAACACGTTGTCCTCTTCGCTCTCGCTCCACTGTTGAAGAAGAATAAATTACATGTATATTCAATATCATTTAATGATTTTTTTTATCTATATATGAATATTTACCTTTGTATATATTGTTATTAAAATCTATATGCCGTCATGCCGTCTGAGCAACAATTCTTTGTCAATATTGAAAACATTTAAGAAGTATCATACAAGAATTTAAATCAGACAATTGACTTACGATGTACACTCCCTGAGGGTCGGTTGTATCCCCTCCGCCTTCGCCCACTCCGTCCACTGCGCCCCCGTCGGCAATGCATACCACGACTGTTAAACAAATGAAACACCTGTATTATAAAAAATGTATATTTGTTTTATTTGTGTGTATATATACATAAACAATTCCGTTTTAATGTACATACAGAGTTAATAAATGTAATACAAATAATACAATGAGGAGCTTAACTTACTCCTGTGTCTGCAATACACTCCCTCGATGTCGTCCCGGGTTGTGGCTCGGGCCCTTCCTCGACCGGCGGCTCTGGTACTGTAGGGTGCACGACATTAATGTCGTCCGAGTTCTGGATAAAAGTACCGAGGTCGACGGCATGTCGAGTTACCGCCTCACTGCAATATTGAATACTTCATACGCGTTACTCACTGGCTCAGCCTTAGGCTGTCCGGCCTCCGGGTTCTCGTGCTCCGGTGACACCGGCTTCGTTCTCTTTGAAGGCGACCGGTTCTGAAATAAAAGTATGCTCATTGTTATGTTGTTATGTAATAACAAAACATAATATTACAAGTGTTATAGGATTAGGTGGACGGACAGAACGATCGACGGACCGACATGTGCCAAACAATATACACCCTCTTTAATGTTAAGTTTAACAAGTTAAAAACCGCTTATATGCACATTACATACTCTTGCAATTATAATTTGTAATACTCTAAAGTAACCCGAACATCAACGTAATGTGAAGCTTTGTCACGGGATAGCCTGTGCAGTCCGCACTGGCTGACTACACAGACTAATTACTTTAATACTAAACTGAACCTTCTAAACAATGCAGCTAACCATGAAACCCTGAATGAGCCAATTAAATCAAATGTTATATTTATTTACAATTAACCAGCCAGTGTATCCCGCAATGGCTGACTACACAGGCTAATTTATTTATATATTATTTAATATTAATCAAACACTAATATGAAAAAAATCTAAAATAATAAACCCTTTAAGAGTCAATCAAATCAAATGTTAAATTTAGTTACAATTAACCAGCCAGTGTAACCCGCACTGGCTAACTACACAGGCTTATTTCTTTATAAATATATTTGATAATAAACAAGCACTAATATTAAAAATAAATGAACAATACTGACACCATGAAACCCTGAATGAGCCAATGCAATCATATGTTCTATTTATTTACAATTAACCAGCCAGGATATTCCGCACTGGCTTACTACATAGGCTAATTTATTTATAAATATATTAATAATAAACAAGCACGTTTGTCCTGAATGAGCCAATTAAATCAAATGTTTTATTCATTTACAATTAATCAGCCAGGATATCCTGCACTGGCTAACTACACAGGCTTATTTCTTTATAAATATATTTAATAATAAACAAGCACTAATATTAAAAAGAAATGAACAATACTGACACCATGAAACCCTGAATAAGCCAATGCAATCATATGTTCTATTTATTTACAATTAACCAGCCAGGATATTCCGCACTGGCTTACTACATAGGCTAATTTATTTATAAATATATTAATAATAAACAAGCACTAGTATTAAAAAGAAATGAATCTTAAATTAAACATAATGGCAATGTAACAATATAATACAAACTTACCTCTTCATCCGAAGATGACAATATCCTTTTCTGGTCCATAATAAACACCAACTTTGGCTAATTTCTTTATAAATATATATAATAATAAACAAGCACTAGTATTAATAAGAAATGAATCTTAAATTAAACGTAAAGGCACTTGCCTCTTCATCCGAAGACGACAATGTTCGCTTATGTTCCATAATAAACACAGACTTTTCATGAATTTTCAGATATTATTTTCTCTCTCACTATATATATTTCTAGCGCAGACCTAAGAGGAGCCACTCAGATGACATATTTTTGCATTATAAAAATTTTTAGAAAAAAATAAATGTGTGTTTCTTTTCTTGTCAACATGTTGACATCCTGTTCGAGCGCGGACCTAAGAGGAGACACCAAGATGACGTATTTCGTATTATAAAAATTTTTAGAAATAAAAAAAGAGTGTGCTTCTTTCTTGTTATTTAGAACAATATGGTTTTGTCATTATGATTGGCTTACGGACACCAACTATTATATATTGTGAAACAAGCACAGGCTAAGTGCAACACAGGCTATCACTAAATCATTTAATTAATAAATACAAAGTTTTGTTTTCCATGTCATTTAGAACATTATGGTTTTGGCATGTTGATTGGCCAACGGACACCAAATATTATATATTGTGAAACAAGCACAGGCTGAGTGCAACACAGGCTATCACTAAATCATTTAATTAATAAATACAAAGTTTTGTTTTTCTTGTCATTTAGAACAATATGGTTTTGGCATTTTGATTGGCTAACGGACACCAACTGTTATATATTGTGAAACAAGCACATGCTGATTGCAACACAGGCTATCACTAAATAAATTAATTAATTAAACAAAAGTTTTGTTTTTCTTGTCATTTAGAACAATATGGTTTTGGCATTTTGATTGGCTAACAGACACCAAATATTATATATTGTGAAACAAGCACTGGCTGATTGCAACACAAGCTATTACTAAATAAATTAATTAAAAAAAAATATGGACTGAAACATGAAAATATCTTTGGTACCAAGGAATGATCATATGACCAAATTTTTTGCAGATTTGTAACCGAGGAGTACGTTCCGCGATATTCATCGAAAAAAAATTCAAATATTTGTTTTTAAGGTTGCACATTATAGAACTCAACACGCTCTTCCAGAATCCGTTAGAATTTTTTAAATATCTTGAGCCGTTAAAAAGTTATAAAAAGGCCTAGTATTTGCTGTTTTGGAAACCTATATTTTTGTTAAAAACGAGATTTTTTGAAAGTATAACATATTTTCTAATAGAAATGGAAAATAAGGACGAAATCCGTTTGAATTTCTCAGATATCTCGAGCCGTTCAAAAGTTATCACTGCCTGGACTGTTGCTAGCTGTTCAGCACTACTATTTTTGAATATTGATCTATTTTGATAATGAAACATATTTTCCAATGGAAATCAACACGCTGATTCCCAATCCGTTGACAATTTTGAGATATCTTGAGTCGTTCAAAAGTTACGAAGGTGTAAAGTTATTTTTTCCAATTAATTTTTTAATGTTGCATATTATAGAACTCAACACGCTCTTTTATGTTGCATATTATAGAACTTAACACGCTCTTCCAGAATCCATTAGAATTTCTGAAATATCTTGAGCCGTAAAAAAGTTAAAGAACGGCCTAGTTTTTGCTGCTCAGAACAATTTGTTTAAAACGAGATTTTTTTAAAGTGAAACAGATTTTCCAATGGAAATCAGCACGCTGATTCTGAATCCGTTGACCATTTTGCGATATCTTGAGTCGTTCAAAAGATAGCTATGGGCGTTCAGTTCGGGATACAAATATAAAAACAAGGGACAAAATTGTCACAAAACCAGGTTTTCATTGTGAAAAAAAAATCTGATAAAGGGAGAAAACTCAAACTGAACTTTTGAAATGAACAAAATTAACCCCCTTTGTAAGTTTGTTTAAAAAAAATAAATCTATTTTTAGTCGTGGCGACCTTGACATTGGAGATATTGACGTGATTCTTTCGTGCGACACACCGTACCATGATGGTGAACAAATGTGCCAAATGATTTTAAAATCTCACAATGAATGACATAGTTATGGCCAGGACAAGCTCATTTATGGCCATTTTTGACCTTTGAACTCAAAGTGTGACCTTGACCTTGGAGATATCGACGTAATTATTTTGCGCGACACACCATCCAATGATGGTGAACAAATGTGCCAAATGATTTTAAAATCTGACAATGAACGACATAGTTATGGCCCGGACAAGCTTGTTCCGCCAGCCCGCCAGCCAGCCCGCCAGCCAGCCCGCCAGCCAGCCCGCCCGCATTCGACAATCTAATAACCAGTTTTTTCCTTCGGAAAACCTGGTTAATAATGACATACTTTGGACATATTTTGAAAGTGAAACATATTTTTAAACAGCAATTAATACGTTGATCACGAATCCGTTGCAATTTTTTAGATATCTTGAGCCGTTAAAAAGTTAGTTACTCATTAACCTAACCCATAGGATTAGCCTGTGCAGTTCGCACAGGCTAACTTAAGGTGTCCATCTGTATACACTTATCACGCTGAGTACAAATCCGTTTGAATTTTTGAGATATCTTTATCCGTTCAAAAGTTATGGAGGTTTAAAGTCATCTTTTCCCATATATATATTATAGAGGGCAACTAACGTAAAGGGGTGGCTATGGGTATACCGTAATAACTTTTGAATGGCTGCTTTGTTTTTCAAACGGATTTCAGATTCGGAAGCAGCGACGAAACCCTCATAAATGAACACCATTTTGTAGAAAAAAAGTAGACTTTTGCAAATTCTAGCATGGTATACCCCTTGGTAGATTTTTACGAAAACCACTTTGTCTCTAAATGTAACCATTGAGTGTCATATTCTATATAAAATTACCACGCTACGCACGAATCCGTTTGAATTTTTTATATATCTTGATCCGTTCAAAAGTTATGAAGGTTTAAAGTCATTTTTCATTTTTTAGGCCAAAATAGCCACTTAAGAAGGCACTTGACGCGCTTATTTACCCTCCCTGACCCACGGGCTGACCAAGGGGCTATCCCCCTGGCCAACATCTTGCTAAATATACCAAAGATTCTAGATGTAAACATGATAATTATAGAAAAGACCATTATAATATGGGGACAAAAATGAGAAAACGCCCGGGGGTAGGTCTATTTCACCCCCTACAGCGTACCCTCGGGCCACAATTTAGGTCAAAGTTTTAATTGGGTCAGGTCCGGCATAAAAAGTTCTTAAATTATGCCAAGTTTCAAGACTAGAAGTCTAGAAATGGCCGACTTTGGTCAATTTAAACCTTTAAAACAGCAACACACACACACAAATCTCATTTTAGTTGAGGGTTCCTCTGTTTGACACGCCCTTTCTCTGCACCCAAGGGTCACACCACCGCAAGTGTGGTATCCTTAGGTTTGGAGAACATATATCTATCCATATATACCAGAATATAGCATTAAATAACACGTTTATTAATTTTTAGAATTTTTTTATCAAGAAAAAGATGTGAAAAAAAGCCGAAGAAAGGTTTATCAGTTCCCTACAGAACCCCATATGTGATTTCTTAAAAAAAAAATAAATCCTGCCTTATTTTTTAAGTCCTTTCCAACGATATATATGGTTACAAAGTACTCTGTCGCTAAATAGTGCCTACTAGTACCCTATTTTCTCACTTTTTGTGTAAATATACATCATCTACGAGGGTGACCCACTTTGGCACAGTCTATTTTGACCATTCGGTACACCTGTACCCCTAATGCGCACATCAATGTGTCCGTAAGACTTTAAACTACCAGAAAAATATAGGTTTGACACACGTATGACTAGCCAAACAGAAAATATCAATCCAAAACCAGACTAATAATAATAAGTTTTGGCCCAAAAAGCCATTTAAGAACGCATGTGAAGCGCTTATTTACCCTCCCTGACCCCCGGGACTACCCTCGGGCTTACCCCCGTGCCAGCCTCTTCCTAAATATACCTTACATTCTAGGTTACAACATGATAAATATAGTGAAGTACTTTGTAATATGATGAAAAAAAAACTAAAAAAAACCGAGGGTAAGGCACTTTGACCCCCCTCAGCGTACCCACGGGTCAATATTTAGGTCAAAGTTTATTGTGCGTCAGATCGGGCATAGAAAGAGCATTAATTGTGCCAAGTTTCAAGACTCTAAGTGCAAAAATGGCAGACTTTGGTCACTTTAAAGCTTGAACAGAGCGAAAAACACCAAAAATAGCATTGAGATTGAGGGGTCATGGGTTTGACACGGCTGTTCTCTGCACCCCAGGGTCACCGGACCGTAAATCTGGTACCATTTTGTTTGGGGAAGGTAGATCTATCCATAGATACCTGAATTAACCATAAAACAACCACGTTTAGTAATTTTAATAATGCTAAAACTACAAAGTTAGGGTTTAAAAAAGCCTAAAAAAGGTTTATCAGCTCGCTACGAAACCCCATTTGATATTTCTGGATTTTTTTTTCAAAATCCTGCCTGATTTTTTAAGACCTTTCCAACGATATATATGGTTACACGGTACTCTGTCGCTAAATAGTGCCTAGGGGTACACTATTTTCTCACTTTTAGTGGTAAATAACGCAAAAATACAGTCTCCGGATTAGGGTTAAGCTTGTATAACGTTTATTTCTCAACGGATTTTTGATTTTAAAATCTCTATTTGTTGGAAATTTATTTCTCTTTCCGGCAATATATAGTTATTTCACCTCAGTTGCGTATAAAATCACCATGCATTGCCAAACAGATCGAGGTGGAAAATTCCGAAAAGTTTCCAAGGGCCATAACTTCATTAGTACCCCCCCTTACCCCTGGTCGGACCCCCAGATTATTGTAGAGATTCACACCTCGAATCTATAGATACCACTATCAGGGGTCCATCTATAAACAGGACGAAATAAACTCAAGCCCTAACACCTAACCCTAATGAAAAACGACACTAACCTCAGTTAGGCTTAACTTTTTTGCGCCAAGGGCCATAACTTTTGAACGGAAGGTCCGATCCTCAAAATTCAAACTGATTCAGGTGCGTGTCGTCGAGACCTTTCCTAAAATGTGCTGTTTATGCCCCTCCTATGATCAGAAATTATGGCCCCTGACTTGGTATTTCCAAGCCCTAAAAGCTAGCAGCTTGGGAGGACCCCTGTAGCCAGCTTAAAGTCTAAAAAAAAATTCTAGTTTATTACTATTTATTTAGGGGCCGGGGTAAGGGGTTTAGGAACTTGGGTCAGCTGATATGATTCTGTCGGTTTTAGATCTCATTAAAACTTGGCTATTGTCCCTCAAATATGACCTTGACCTCATTTTTTTAAGGCTAACCCTAAGCCTAGGGTTGCGTGGCCCCTTAGGGGGGGGAGGGAAGGGGTCGGATACATTTTTGGATGGCCATTGTCCCAACTTGGTTAGCCCCCAAGTTTAACCAAAGTTTGTATGACCCCTAAAAAAACTTTGTTAATGGTCCAAAACATAGCCACTAACTACAAACTTCCTTGTTTAAGAAATGGTAAGGTTATTGTTCTTGTGCAAGGCACTCCGTCTCAATGATATCTATACACCCATGAAGTTTGTGACAGAGGGACAGACTGACAGACTAACAGACAACGCCAAAACTATATCCCTCTGCTTTTGGCGGGGGATATTACAATTCTGGACATAAAAACGCCCGAAAGATTTTAAATCCTACTTTTTGAGTTATCACAGGATCCATATTTTTCGGACAGATTTCAATAATGTCTGTATCCATAGCATTCACAATTTTGTTAGAATAAATATAAAATAATGTGCATATTCATCATATGACCCTTTATCCATATATAAAGTTTTATCAACCTAAATTCTTTTGAAGATATCACATGATTAAGATTTTCAGGAAAGTTTTCACTTATTTCTGAAACCACAGCAATAACAATAAAAAATTGTATTGTTCATAAAATTTGAAATAATGGCCCTTAATCAAGATAGCAAATTTCATCTACCTATTGTAAGTTCTTTTGAGTTATTGTAGGATCAAGATTAGGATTGACAGGCAGGAATGTGGACAGACCGAGGGTAAACCTCAAGTCCCCTACGGTTTCACAGGTAGGGGATTTATAATACACCCTACATGCCGCTTTGTCGGAGGGCATATGCAGTTCAGTTTAAAGAACTGGTTCTGCGACAGTTAAAACTTCCTACTTAAGATACATTACGTTAGGGTGTAGATATGCCCTAAAACAAATTTCAGCATGAACGTTCACAAGGGCAAAAACTATGAAATTATGAAAACTGGAGTTATTGTTCTTGTGCAGTGCATTGTCCTTTAGTGCGATATATCCGCCTTTGAAATTTCAAGTTAAAATCTCGTATGGTTTGCAAGTTACATACAGTCTATTCAATTTTCTGCTCAAAATAAACATGTAATAACTCAACAAAATTCAATAATACTTAAAATCAGATACCTTTAAAAGTTTTCAAGATATGTTCGTAACAAAATAAAAACACATTAATATACAAAGGGCAACAAGAGCTTTACAAGAGCGTGACATATAGCCCCACATGCCGCATTGACACAGAATATTTTGCATGTAAAAACGCACTAAGTGACCCTGTGACCAAGTTTTTGACCCAGCATGACCCATATTTGAACTTGACTTAGACCTCATCTAGATACAACTTCTGACCAAGTTTGGTGAAGATCCGATGAAAACAACTTGAGTTAAAGAGTGGACAACCAATACGGACCGACCAACAGACAGACAAACAGACCAACAAGCTCACTCATGTATACCCCCCTAAACTTTGTGTGTGGGGGTATAATAACTATAAACATATGGACAAAAATTTGCAAAGCACTTCCTTGTTATGAGATCTACCAACCTATTAAGTTTCAAGTTGATACTTTCTTTAGTTTTTTATACTCCAGACATAATTTAAGTACACAAATTAACAAAGGACAATACCTCTTAAAATATAAAAGCAAGAGCTATATTTCTGAGCCAGTGCAATTTCCCACAATAAGATTTATGAGATCCATCTACCTGTGAAGAATGAAGTTGAAAAGAGATCTGATGGCCTCATGACAACGGCCATATGGACATCAGTATACCCTCTTTCAAATTGGTTGTGCGGGGGTTTAATATAATGTACACACATAGGACTCACTGATAATGAACTATGATGGGACACACTATGGACTGAAAAAGGACACACATATGAACTCACTTAACATAACTGAAATAGGACACACATATGGACTCACTTAACATAACTGAAATAGGACACACATATGGACTCACTTAACATAACTGAAATAGGACACACATATGGACTCACTTAACATACTGAAATAGGACACACATATGGACTCACTTAACATAACTGAAATAGGACACACATATGGACTCACTTAACATAACTGAAAAAGGACACACATATGGACTCACTTAACATAACTGAAATAGGACACACATATGGACTCACTTAACATAACTGAAATAGGACACACATATGGACTCACTTAACATAACTGAAATAGGACACACATATGGACTCACTTAACATATTCTGACTGCTTTTTTTCTGGGATCCTGTACTCTTCTATGCTGTCTCCTGCAAGAAAAAAAAAGAGTATATTTCAGAAAATCAAGCAGTTTTTTTCCCAATATTGCACAGTGAGATATCAAAAAATTATTTACCATCATTAATAAGGGGTCCCACAAGGAGGTTTTGTCACACCCTGTTCACTCTCTTCACAAACAAAATCACACCAACACAACCTAAGACCACAAGGACCTTTAAGGACCACAATGAAAATAAGGACCTTTAAGGACCACAAGGAAATAAGGGATATTGCTCTTTTTTGTGTAATCCTTGGCGTTAGTGTGCATACCATAGTGCATTCTATGCATGTACTTTTCAATTATGATTGTTTTTACTTCATATTGTTTTATGCACATGTTGTTTCAATGCATTGTTTGTATGTATGCTATCTCCGAAATAAATCTATATATCTATAAGAGAGAGAACAAGCAGACGTGTACGCAGATGACCTGTTGCTCTGAAGCACAGAAGAGTATGCAACAACCACCACAAACAGAATGCAGCTGGCTTTTTACTCATCTCAGAATAGACTGCCAACCTGTGCTTAACCATTAAAAAGTAGAAATCCTCAGCCACCATTTTTACCTTTTTCACCACAGTTCATCCTGGCAAACTGACCCGGACAGTGAGAAGACTAACAGACTTTCTTGGGGATCACATTCGACAAAAGAATGACATGGAAACAACAGGTTCAGAGCGCAGAGGAAAAAGCCAGAAGGAAACTTAACATCATGAGGAAGCTGGTCACAATACGCAAACAAAAAGGTAGACTGAACAGATCTAGCTTTGTAATAGGAAGCAAAGTAGTGCTGAAGAAGCAAAAAATCAGCTACAAACAGATGTTGAGCATCTGAACCGAACTGACATTCTGCCCAGATGAAAAATGCACAGAGGAACATCACCATCTGTACTACAGTCCCCCATGTCACAAAAGACGAGCACAGTGATGCAAACAAGTAAGCCTTGACACTGGCCATGCTTGAAGAAAGGTACTCCCAAAACGCATGAATAAGGACATACACAGATGGGTTGGAAACAGAGGCAGTGAAGAGAGGGGGAGCTCGGGCATACTTGCAGTACTCAGATGGACTGTGGCAGGCAGAGGCAATACCAACATGCCTCCACTGCACAAACTTCAGAGCTGAGGTGGAAAGCCTTCATGCATGCTACAATCAGCTTTAAGGTAGACCAAAGCCCCTAGATACTAACAGATACTTTGTCAGTTAAAAGCAGCAACAACCAACAAAGTGCCTTGTCTCACAGCAGCACTAAATAACATTAAGTGCTTCAGAATTGCACTCCAGTGGAACCCCTATATCTGCAGAATACATGGCAATGATGAGGCATACAGAATGGCAAAGCTGAGAGCAGAAGAAGAAAAACAGAAAAAAAGAATCAGTCTATAAGAAATGAGCACCACCATCAAGTTGCTGTTAAACATCCACATGACAGCTACCATCACATGCACAAGTGATTCCATCTTGTGCTGCCTCCAAAGTGACCCTGTGGAGAAACCGACCAAACAGCTGAACACATCCTCCAGAGATGCTGGGAAGACAAAGTATTGAGGGAAAATGGTTGGCCCAAACTTATGAGTATTGCCAGAATCTGTGAGCCTGCACAGGAAGCTATACAGAAGACCACCGAATTCATGTTTCCTCAAGACTGTAATTGCCGCCCAAAAGATCTATATTAAATGTCTTCACCCACAATTTTTTTTCTGCAAGGGACCAGAACAATTAGAAAACTCAGCCAACATATCAAGAGGACAAATTCTGTAGTCGAAACAAGATGCTGCGTTGAATAATTGTAGATAACCCTGGTAGAAACCTGGTCAGTTTTGATTGATTGACCCATTTCAATAAGTCTTAGTGCAAAAGTAATCCAATGTCAAGATAAAAATGAAGTCAGGTGATATGAATGGAAGTAAAAACAACATAATTAAGTAGTATTGCTGTTAAGAAAAAATCGTGCCATCGTAAGCCCCAAAAATATAGGGTGTTCATACTAGCTAGGACCGGTTTTTGCTTAAATTAGCAAATTCTCAGATTAAAACATGTCATTTAGTGATCATGCTCGTCAGACTTTTGGGAGCCATATATATATATAAATATATATATATAGCGATATAACGGACCGGGATATAACGGAGTTACAGTGTATCAAACTTAAAAATATCAGATAGATACAATTTAAGGTGAATTGTTCTGACCAACTTTCATGAAGATAAGTCAATAATGTGGCCTCTTCAGTGTTCACAATGTTAAATGTTTACTACGTACATACCAGGGTACACAAAAAGACAATATAAATAGCTTTCTATTATGAGATAAAACATTTATATTTGTACTTATGGGGTTGTTACAGGGCTTTAATATATAACAGACAAAATACAGACATGCAGATAGATTGGGAGGATAAAACTTTGAGTGGTCACACCATTGCCAATGTTGCCATCTCGGACAGGAGCATTCTGTAACCGACGGTAGTTGTAGTTGCTTCTAACTGGCGTCAGTCCTGCAATGGCAACATACATGACTGAAACCATCTCTTTTGACTGAGCAGTATATTTCACTGCTTCGAGAATTCGAGGATAATGGGGCTTAATGCATGTGTGTAAAGTGTCATCCTAGATGAGCCTGTGCAGAGGCCTGTGCAGTCTGCACAGGCTAATCAGGGGCAACACGCTCTGCTTTTATTGTATTTTTTGTTTAAAGGAAGTCTCTTCTTAGCAAAATTCCAGTTTAGGTGGACAGTGTCATCCCGGATTAGCCTGTGCAACTTCACAGGCTAATCTGGGACAACTCTTTACACACATGCAGTACGCCTGGTTTTTCCAGAGGGAGGATCATTTCTTTGAGGTCAGCAGTTTGTTTCACAGTTTTTGATATAGGTCCAACACTAAAATTGGGAATTTGTAACTGTATAATTATCTTTATCACCTTTTAGTATGTTTATTCACCTATTTTACTGACTTTTATTTTGTCCTCGCAATATCAAACAAAGTCACTTATATTATCATTGTAAGCAAAATGAACCTTGGAAGAGTATTCAAAAGTAACCTTGAAACGTGTTTGATCATTTCTCTTCCTACTCTTCAAGACTAATGTCAGCAAAAAGAGTCACACTGCCAGTGATTCATTTTGAAATCTGCATCAATGAGTCCCTGGGACTCACATATTTTGAAACATTGGGTCAAAAATAATAAACAGCTGCGCCATGAGCGCATGATACGCCCGTCGTTCGCCAATGAAGTAGTAAGGTAATAAATAACCCTTTGAATCATTTTTTTACTTCAGTTTATTTGTATTTGAATACATGGTTTATTTTATAAGTACATGAGCATGGAGCGCCGTCTCCTTGACATTCATACCATATCTTTTTTTGAGTATATGTATGCATTTCTTTAGAGGATATGGAGTTGAAGTAAACCTGTTATAGATATTTTGACCAATAATAAAAGAGAAATGTAGATGGGTAAGTGGTAGTGTACAATCGGAATAGAAAAAAGCTCACCTTGTTCAATTTTTCAGGGATACTAAAAAAAAAAAAAAAAAAATCCATCGAAGGATATTTGAGCTACAGTAGGACATTCAATGAAATGACGAAATTTTGACGAACAAAGTCCCATAACTCTGGAACGACAATTCAGAATTCCGTCAAAAACGAAAGGGGATCAGGGTTTATCAATATTAAGATTGTGTTGAAATTTGAAAAAAATCCATCGAAGGATATTTGAGCTACAGTAGGACATTCAATGAAATCACGAAATTTTGACGAACAAAGTCCCATAACTCTGGAACGACAATTCAGAATTCCGTCAAAAACGAAAGGGGATCAGGGTTTATCAATATTAAGATTGTGTTAAAATTTGAAGAAAATCTGTCAAAGGATATTTGACGTAGCGTACGACATTAACAGACGGACGGACGCGGGGTATACCATAATACGTCCCGTCATAGACGGGCGTATAAAAACAATGGGTCCGAGATTGTGTCTTTGTAAATTCTTTACAAATAAACTACTTAGCATAATATGCCTTAGCCAGGGGCTTCTTTATGCAAATTGACAGCTAAAAACAGAAACAGATAATAGTATTTTTTCAGTAAAGTGCAACCGCGCATTTGAACGGTTATAAAAATGTCAGATCAGTGTGGGGACTTCATATTTCAAACGTGCGGTTGCACTTTACTGAAAAAATACTTATATGTTTAAAAATAATCATGATATCTATAGAAAACTGTCACGAATGAGCAGGCTCTCCACTTTATCCCATTAAAAATGGGAAAAAATAAAAAAAGACATCCTTAAAAATGTTATCTGGGTCGCACTTTATTCTCCCAAAATGATCTCAAAAAGTCACGTTGTATAGGCACTGTGTGAATGCAAGTGTTTATAGTCACGTAGTATAGGCACTGTGTGAATGCAAGTGTTTGTTTTTTTCACAATTTAGGGAATGGGGATGAGGCCCTTTTGCTTGGGAAAAATCGCACCATTTGATTATAATTTGGAAGTGTTGATGTTTGTTTGCTAACAAATACTTTAAAATTGAGAATAACTGTTTTTAATAGTATATTTACTAAGGTTCAACTAATATTAATATTGTTTTGAAAACCTTCAATTGGGAATTTGAGGCAGTCATTTGGGATAAATAAATACTTTTTGAGATTGGGAATGGGGCCAAATAACGGCCCCAAATTTGACCACAAAAAAAATCGTCTGCCGTCAACTTACCAGTTGGATTATCTTCAGTTATTTCTGTCATGCAACTACTCATTTGCTTCTTGTTATCTTGGACCATTTCCAGCATGTTCCTTGAGAAAACGGTCGTCCGGTCAATCAGAGTGGACACTGTTGCTTTCTCTGTATTGGTGTCTTTTTCTAAAGCTGCCGACCTACTGTCCATGATGTTCACTACCCGGTCAACTTGAGCCTTTATGGACTTCTCAAGTGCCAGACAATAGAATAAAAAATGAGCAGCGCTCTGGAAAAACAGGTCTTAATGCATGTACCTAAAGTCACACTTTCCTCCTACACTGGATTATTGTGCTAAGAAGACACTTCTTTTAAACAGAAAATAACATCAAAGCAAAAAGTATTGTCCCTGATTAGTCTGTGCAGACTGCACAGACTTATATTAGACAACACTTAAGGCGCATGCATTTAGCCCCGTTTTCCAGCTCAAATGAAGTAGGGAAAGATCTACAACGAAATAGCAAGGTGCTGTGCATTGCTCTTTTTCAAATCCCCCCCTGCCCCTCTAACAAGGTCAAAAATATATTTCTGCAAACTTTCACTTGCATGTGAATAGATTATGCTTAAAAACCTTAAATACAAGTTGATTCTAGGACGATCTCTCCATCTATTTAGAGTTTATATT
Organism: Dreissena polymorpha; assembly: GCF_020536995.1. Lineage (NCBI taxonomy): Eukaryota > Metazoa > Mollusca > Bivalvia > Myida > Dreissenidae > Dreissena > Dreissena polymorpha. Next base: position 46,013,032 of record NC_068355.1, on the reverse strand, counting down.
TTAAAATGAACCTGAAGTCTTAATTCTGGTACTGATAACACCATCAATCAAAACTAAGGATGGCAATAAATAATCCAAAAATAAAACAAGGGCTGTTTGTAAAACATGCAAGCCCCCAATATGGGCTGTCAGTTGTAGTGGCAGCCATTGTGTGAATACGTTTTTGTCACTGTGACCTTGACCTTTGACCTAGTGACCTGAAAATCAATAGGGGTCATCTGCGAGTCATGATCAATGTACCTATGAAGTTTCATGATCCTAGGTGTAAGCGTTATTGAGTTATCATCAGGAAACCATTTTTCTGTGTCAAGTCACCGTGACCTTTGACCTAGTGACCTGAAAATCAATAGGGGTCATCTGCAAGTCATGATCAATGTACCTATGAAGTTTCATGATCCTAGGCATAAGCGTTCTTGAGTTATCATCCGGAAACCATTCGGTGGACGGACCGATGGACAGACCAACATGTGCAAAACAATATCATAACAGGGGCTGTTTGTAAAACATGTATGCCCCTAATATGGGCTGTAAGTTGTAGTGGCAGCCATTGTGTGAATACCTTTTTTGGCACTGTGACCTTGACCTTTGACCTAGTGACCTGAAAATCAATAGGGGTCATCTGCGAGTCATGATCAATGTACCTATAAAGTTTCATGATCCTAGGCGTAAGCGTTTTTGAGTTATCATGCGGAAACCATTTTTTCTATGTTGAGTCACCGTGACCTTGACCTTTGACCTAGTGACCTGAAAATCAATAGGGGTCATCTGCGAGTTGTGTTCAATGTACCTATGAAGTTTCATGATCGCAAAAGCATTCTCGAGTTATCATCCAGAAACCATTTTACTATTTCGGGTCATCGTGACCTTGACCTTTGACTTAGTGACCTCAAAATCAATAGGGGTCATCTGCGAGTCATGATCAATGTACCTATGAAGTTTCATGATCCTAGGCATGAGCATTTTTGAGTTATCATCTGGAAACCATTTTACAATTTCGGGTCACTGTGACCTTGACCTAGTGACCTGAAAATCAATAGGGGTCATCTGCCAGCCATTATCAATCTACCTACAAAGTTTCATGATCCTAGGCATAAGCGTTCTTGAGTTATCATCCGAAAACCATTTTACTATTTCGGGTCACTGTGACCTTGACCTTTAACCTGAAAATCAATAGGGGTCATTTGCGAGTCATGATCAATCTACCTATCAAGTTTCATGATCCTAGGCCTAAGCGTTCTTGAGTTATCATCTGGAAACCATTTTACTATTTCGAATCACTGTGACCTTGACCTTTGACCTAGTGACCTGAAAATCAATAGGGGTCATCTGCGAGTCATGATTAATCTAACTATCAAGTTTCATGATCCTAGGCCTAAGCGTTCTTGAGTTATCATCCGGAAAACATTTTACTATTTCGGGTCACCGTGACCTTGACCTTTGACCTAGAGACCTCAAAATCAATAGGGGTCATCTGCGAGTCATGATCAATGTACCTATGAAGTTTGATGATCCTAGGCCCAAGCGTTCTTGAGTTATCATCCGGAAACCACCTGGTGGACGGACCGACCGACCGACAGTGCATAGCAATATACCCCCTCTTCTTCGAAGGGGGGCATACAAATATTAAGAGTTTATTTTTTTGTATTCAAATACCAGTTTCTTTCTTTCTGTTCTTTCTTGCTTTCCTTTTTTTATATAAGCGTAATAAGTACATAAATTGCAATTATTAAGTCTCTGATAAACAAAACTCCATGCCTCCTATGGATCTCAAGTAAACAGGAAAGGTGTCAAAATCCAACTTCCATCCTTCTGTTGTGTTTACGTGTTGACAGTTTGCTGTAACTGATTACCCCATAGATGAAAGTGTTAACCATGATCAACCATTATCTTTTATCAAACGTTTAATGGACAATTAAGTTCAACATGCTGTTCAGCAACTACATTAATCGTGTCCAAACTATGAAACTGTCAACAAATAAACAAATGTTCTTGCATCTTTGTTATGCCTCGTATCAAAAGGCTGCTGTTTTATAAGCGAGTAATATAAGATAACCGCGGAAGAAGTCGAGAGCTATATGGATGGCTTTGTTCAATTAAACTTTTATAAACTTTCAGATCTTGTTCACATATATTGAATACCAGATGATCAAATATTAAATTTATTCAAATACTTTTATGACCAAATATTCAAATACCAATTTTGCTATTTATTGCCCTCCTTAATCATAACACAGACATTCTGAATTAACACTAAGATTAAGTATAATGCGGTGTTACTAAATAGCAGTGTGAAAATATACATATACTGTAGATCACTGTTTACACTCTAATCTTGTAGTGCTTGAACTACCTGGCTGAGAAATACATAGCTGTCATCTGCAACATAATATTGATTATGGATGCTTCAAGCAGAGGCTTATTGCTTATAGCCAAAAAAGTGTTGCAGTGATTATGATTTGGAAATGATAGCACAGCGGTATCATTATGGCATGGGACAGCCGAGATTTATTAAATGCTTAAAAAGTGCATCCTTGGGACTCTTTATAAGTTTTATATAAGGGTCCTTTGTAAAATGTATGCGTCCAAATATTCTAAATTCTCATTTCCGACATCACTGACTACAAAAGCATCATTTTAAAATTATGCTGCTTATTGAAAATACAAATTGGGCTTTTTTAATATAAAACATGGGCATGCTGATAAGTTTAGTTCAAACCTATTCATTTAATCTTGATTACATCTAAGCTTAAGGCTTCTTGAGACGCCCTCTGGGTTTTCTGGGTAGAACCAGTACTTGATGTCTTTGAGGGAAATCAAAAGAATGCTTCCAGAGTTAGGCTCAAACCGATGACCTGTAGTTCGCTAGGTGGACGCCATATCCACCATAGGGACCAATGTGCACAGCATAAAACTGACTATGAAAACATGAAAATCAGAAGAAAAGATAGAGACTCATTTGTAAAACAAGTGCTGGGTATAACATGGATGGTAATCATTGCACTCACATCGCTTTGTGCATGGTGAGTTTTGAGCTCGGCATTGCAGTCCTTAACCCTCTGGGTGCAGGCGGTAGCTGATTCCAGCGCATAAACCTGGACAGCTGCACTGGACTCTTCCATTAACTCTAGCACCTCTGTTCTGACACTCTGTATCTGGGTTTTCGATTCCTCCAATGTCTCACGCAACCAAAATATAAACAATAGAGAATTATAAATTTAAATATATCCATAGCAAGAAAATACTTGTTCTAATTTCCATTGTATAAATGACTGAAACCATTTGTAAAAAGAAACATGCCATCTAGAATATTCACTGACAAACAGACATAGGAATGCACTGTCAAGAACACACCTCCTTCATGTGTCCACTAGTGGCCGAGTGGTGTTTTGTCAAAAGCTCCCTGATATCAGCCATCTCCGACTTCTTTTCTGCCTGGACTGTGTCCACCACACTCTTCATTCCTGTGAGGTGACCCTCTATATCTTCAATCATGGTGCTAGTTGCACTCACCGACTATAATAAATATATTTTTTAAGAGAATGAAAATGACTGATCAAAGTATATATATGTCTTAATTGACGACTCAATCTCAATGGTTTTTATCAAAACTGAGTCCAAATGTAAGGAACATTTCATAAAACAGATAATTGTACATTGAACAAGAGGTCTGATGACTAATAGTTCTAGTTGTAATAAAATGTAAGCACATTTTCTACCTAAACAGTGATTGTACACAGTACCTGTTGGAATTGGTTACAAAAACATTGGACTAGCCTACCTGCTGTGTGATCTGCGTTACCACCGCCTGGAATAGCCTATTTGCTGTGAGATCTGTGATACCACTGCCTGGAATAGCCTATCTACTGCGATATCTGTGAAGCCACTGCCCGCAAAAGCCTACCTGATGTGAGACCTGTGATACCATTGCCTGGAATAGCCTATCTGCTGTGATATCTGTGATACCACTGCCTTGAATAGCGTTCCTGTTGTGAGATCCGTGATACCACTGCCTGGAATAGCCTACCTGCTGTGAGATCTGTGATACGACTGCCTGGAATAGCCTACCTGCTGTGAGATCTGTGATACCACTGCCTTGAATAGCGTTCCTGTTGTGAGATCTGTGATACCACTGCCTGGAATAGCCTACCTGCTGTGAGATCTGTGATACGACTGCCTGGAATAGCCTATCTGCTGTGAGGTCTGTGATACCACTGCCTGGAATAGCCTACCTGCTCTGAGATCTGTGATATGACTGCCTTGAATAGCCTACCTGATGTGAGATCTGTGATACCACTGCCTGCAATAGTCTACCTGCTGCGAGATATGTGATACCACTGCCTGGAATAGCCTACCTGTTGTGAGATATGTGATACCACTGCCTGGAATAACCTACCTGCTGTGAGATCTGTGATACCACTGCCTGCAATAGCCTACCTGCTGCGAGATATGTGACACCACTGCCTGGAATAGCCTACCTGCTGAGAGATCTGTGACTTCACTGCCTGGAATAGCCTACCTGTTGTGAGATCTGTGGTACCACTGCCTGGAATAGCCTACCTGATGTGAGATCTGTGATACCACTGCCTGGAATAGTCTACCTGCTGCGAGATATGTGATACCACTGCCTGGAATAGCCTACCTGTTGTGAGATCTGTGATAAAACTGCCTGGAATAGCCTACCTGATGTGAGATCTGTGATACCACTGCCTGGAATAGCCTACCTGACGTGAGATCTGTGATACCACTGCCTGGAATAGCCTACCTGCTGAGAGATCTCTGTAACAACTTTCTGGTTTTCTTTCATCATCTTGATGATCTCCTTTATTAAAACAAAAATCACAGACTTAAGTGCACATCACCCATAGGCTTTTTTTAGCCGTAGGTACGGGTCTGTTAAATAAACCATTCACAATTTGAAATGGTAAAAAAAATCCCAATTTGAAAACAAATTCCCATTTTGATTTTTTTTTTTAAAGAAGTGTCTTATGATTATTGTATCTCAATTTTAATTGAATTACATGTAACAAAGTACATTTCTGTTATTTAAATGATTTTGTTGTTAGTGTTATAAAGAGTTATGTTAAATAAGTTTTTTCCCAAATCAGTAAACTATTCAAGAAAAAAATTAACAATACCAAATTACCCAAAATGGCCAGAAAAGGCCCGACCCAATAACTATTACTGACAATTTCTGATATTTAAAATTACAAACAAGGGCTGTTTGTAAAACATGCATGCCCCCCATATGGGCTGTCCGTTGTAGTGGCAGCCATTGTGTGCAGAGGTCCAGATAAGATGCGTATTTGCGTAAAATACGCATGAAAAAAAAAAAAATACGCATGGCTTAAAATTTTGTTGAGTAAAAAAACTCCTGGCTAAATTCGGATTACGCATCGTGAACAATTTCAATGCGTATTAGCTGTTTATACATGAATATAAGTTCCAATCTCTTGCACGACGTTTACATTACATTCACCTCTGTGTTGGGCTCAGAACGGACTACTGATATGCAAACGTCTCATTCATGTCATGATCATTCCAAGCGTTCATCATTGAGGTTACAGTATACTAAACAATATCTTGCACGACGGTTACATTGCATTCACTGCTAAATAGAAAACCATCTCATACCACGATATCTTATATCAGTCTTAATTAATTATTATTAAATTGATATGTTTTTTTATGTTAAGAAACCAACATACATATATACGTCGAAGCAATGCCTAACGTAACTCAATAAAACATATGTACAATTGTTTACATTTGTGAAGTGCGTGGAATGATTCCATCTGTGTAAATGGGCAATAAAATAGTTCCAAAGAGTTGCATTAAAACTCACAAGTTTCTGCACGATTTATCGTAAATTTAAAAGTCATATTTCTTAATTTAATGCATGCGATCTTAAATATCCACTCAAATATACATTGAATGCGTTTGTTCGGTTTTACCTATTTGGTAGACAAAATGGCATGCTGAGCCTTACGCAGAGTTGTATGTGAGAGCAAGGAACGACAACTCTGCGCGGAGATTGTATAAGTTCATGTAATCATGACTGGTTCCCGTCATTGTGTCCACACCAGTAAAAACGTAGTGACATCAACATCTATGTACAGAATGTGGTTCCCGACCTAATTTACTCCTTAGTCAGAACGGTATCATTTCATTTTGGCCCACGGTAAAGGCTGATGTTGACACAACGGACTATCCGCTGCATTGTTGAGAATCGATATACGCTAATGGTGAAAACATTTGACATCACATTCGAAAAAAACTCGAATCGCCCAACTTCAAGCATATAAGTTTTGCGATCAGTTCATCTCTTGTGTGGCACTATGGAAAAACCTTTTTCCTTCAAGCACTGTTTAAATGGCAGCCGAAATACACATATATAATAAACAAGTTTTACGGATACCACCCGCTTACCATTCAGATAACGTGCCTAAGCACATGTTTAAACTGTTACATATATTAAAATCCGGTTTGCAATCAATGAATCCACTAGAATCATCATGTAATGCGAAAACTTGCTGCTTGCTTGTTTTTCATATGACCGTCACGATCTGTGCCGCCCTGACCGGCAGTCCCTGTCCCGAAAGCGCTTTTCTTTTTGTGATATGTTCCGCAGCGCCTGCATGTGTTTGTGTTTTATTGTCATGTAAATAAAACAAAATTAATGGCGAGCCAGTTATAAATGGTCGATCTCTATTAAGTCGACATCGTCATTAGTAACACCAGAAAAAATTGTACGCCCTATTATTGACAGTATATTAAATAAAACAAAAGTTATTGCTTTATTGTGTACCGAACTGCTTGTAATAGCAAGTTAACACTACATGTACAATTTATTATCAATTCAGGTCCTTTGAACATACATACTCTTTAAAATTATCGGATTTTGATTTTTACTCATCAATTAAAAAATTAATGAGTGAAATACCCCTCGGCTGAAAACATTATCTGGAGCTCTGATTGTGTGAATACGATTTTTGTCACTGTGACCTTGACCTTTGACCTAGTGACCTGAAAATTAATAGGGGTCATCTGCGAGTCACGATCAATGTACCTATGAAGTGTCATGATCCTAGGCAAAAGCGTTCTTGAGTAATCATCCGAAAATCATTTTACTATTTCGGGTCACCGTGACCTTGACCTTGTGACCTCAAAATCAATAGGGGTCATCTGCGAGTCATGATCAATCTACCTATGAAGTTTCATGATCCTAGGCGTATGCGTTCTTGAGTTATCATCCGAAAACCATTTTACTATTTTGGGTCACCGTGACCTTGACCTTTGACCTAGTGATCTCAAAATCAATAGGGGTCATCTGCGAGTCATAATCAATCTACCCATGAAGATTCATGATCCTAGGCGTATGCGTTCTTGAGTTATCATCCAAAAACCATTTTACTATTTTGGGTCACCGTGACCTTGACCTTTGACCTAGTGACCTCAGAATCAATAGGGGTCATCTGCGAGTCATGATCAATGTACCTATGAAGTTTCATGATCCTAGGCCCAAGCTTTCTTGAGTTATCATCTGACAACCACCTGGTGGACGGACCGACAGACCGACCGACATGAGCAAAGCAATATACTCCCTCTTCTTCGAAGGGGGGCATAAAAAGAAAAATTCTTTAATTTCTACAAAAAAAATCCATAAAGCAAATAAGAAAACACAGGATTATTTATTAAGTGAATAAACTACCAACACTACCCCACTGACCTTCTGGTTGTTGTTGAAAGCCATGGTCAGGTATTGAATTTTTTGGTTGAGGTCTTGAATAGTCTTGTTTTGAGTATGGGTGTGCTCTTGCACATTTTTCAACATTAAAGTAAGGCTCTTGTTTTGTCTCTCTTGCCAGTCATTCTGGCGCGACTCTTCAGCCTCTCTCTGAAGGTAGTAAAAGACAATCTTGGAATATGTTTAAACAGATGAGCCACGCTCTGGGAAAACCTGAGCTAATGCATATGCATAAAGAGTCGTTCCAGATTAGCCTGTTCATCTGCAAAGGCTAATCAGGGACGCCACTTTCGACTTTTTTGGTGCTTTTTGTTTAAAAGAAGTCCCTTCAGTGTTTTTTTGCATAAAGTGTTGTCCCTGATTAGCCTGTGCAGACTACACAGGCTAATCTGGGACAACACTTTACATACATGCATAAAGCCCTGTTTTCTCAGAGCGATGCTGATTTATTTAAGCTCAACTGCATCAAAAGCCATTGGCTTATAGGGAAATTCTTGAGCATTTTTTCTTAGTAAGAACAATGACTTGGTATCTGTGGAAAGATTCCGAAATCTCTCGATCGAATCCAGGACCTCTTGGTCCCATGGCGGTCCATTATACAAATAGCTCTTCCAACTAGCAAATAGAACTGAGTGGTCACTTTGTATGATTATATAGAATTGAGCCACGCTCTGGGAAAATGGGGCTTAAAGCCAGTAAGTACAGCGTTATCTATTTTTGTTTGGAACAGATTTCCTTTAAAAAAAACAAAACATTTAAGCGGAAAGTATTGTACCTCATTAGCCTGTGCATACTGCACAGGCTAATCTGGGATGATACTTTACACACATGCATTAAAACCATTTTTCAAGAGCCAGTCTCAATGATATAAGAGCCAGTCTCAATGATATAAGAGCCAGTCTCAATGATACAAGAGCCAGTCTCAATTATATAAGAGCCAGTGTCAATGATATAAGAGCCAGTGTCAATGATATAAGAGCCAGTCTCAAAGATATAAGAGCCAGTCTCAATTATATAAGAGCCAGTCTCAATTATATAAGAGCCAGTCTCAATTATATAAGAGCCAGTCTCAATGATATAAGAGCCAGTCTCAATGATATAAGAGCCAGTCTCAATTATATAAGAGCCAGTCTCAATTATATAAAAGCCAGTCTCAATTATATACGAGCCAGTCTCAACTATATAAGAGCCAGTCTCAATTATATAAGAGCCAGTCTCAATTATATAAGAGCCAGTCTCAATGATATAAGAGCCAGTCTCAATTATATACGAGCCAGTCTCAATTATATAAAAGCCAGTCTCAATTATATAAGAGCCAGTCTCAATGATATAAGAGCCATCCTGGGGTGTTATCAAGGAGAAGTCCGAGTTAATAAATGAATATTCTGATGACTTATTTTCAATCACCTGATGTTAATAACGGGATGACAAACCTCTAAAAACAAACATGCAAATAAACACCTAGTTGAACTTTAAAACAAGATTTATTTCTATAAGCCTTTCTTGGCGTTGGCTGTATACACCAGGTTTTTACCTTAGCCTGACCTTTGTAAGCAACCAATCAATTCAAATATAAATTTTTCCACCGGTGGGCCTGAAACTTTTCGCAGAAGAAAACGTGCAATCTACAAACAGATTTCACATTAACATTAATATGTTATTCCATCGACTTTCATTTTTTGGGAAGTATTTGTATGAAAAGGGATACTACAGTTCGTTTAGCAACGATGTTAACTGCGTATTCAGCATGAAACAATTGTATCTCTAATGATAAGGTTTGAGAGATAAAGCAGTTTCACACTTAATTCTCAACATCAATACAGTTTGTGTGTGCCCCTTTATATTCAGAGTATTGTCAGCACCAGAGCGTTTGTACTTAAAGGCTATGTTCTTATATTAAGTTATTATTACCATATTGCTGTCTGTGTACTTGTATATTTTAGTTCATAAAAGTATCGTTTTTCGATATCCTGATATTAGTTTTGGCCAAACCATATTTGTTTTCGAAATTGAACATTAAACATGTAAAAGTATAATGTTTTAAACAAGCTGTCGTTCAGGTCGTAAAATCGTGACCTCACTTTAAGCATTGCATTCCAAGCCACAAGGTATCGGGGTGAGTTCGCGCGGTCAGTACAGGGATCGTTATATAATATAGACGGTATCGTGTGAACTAGGTGAACTGGGATTTTATTTAGACCAGATGTTATATGAAGATATTCGCCGAAATAATTATGGTATCTCAATAAAAGATTCTTAATGTGTTTTCAACAAAACCATGACAAATATTATGTTTGATTAATTCAACAATTATGCCACCATATTGACCAATGTATTGAGCATGAGCGAGATGATTCCCGATACTGTTAATAATGGAATCAAATAGAAATGCCCGACAAACCACTAAACAGGTTTGTCCGAAGAAAGCGCGAATAAATATTTAAAATATGTACAGATAATTTGCATGTGGCCGGTTGATTAACATGTTTTAATTTATACTTCCATTCTTCTTCTTTTTTGTATTTATAGATATATGATCAGCAGTATGTTATCATGTAATACCGCTAAAACTATGCGTAAATCTCCCATACTGCGTGAAATGCAGCCAAGAACTGCACAGAAAGACATATGCTGTCTTTGATTTCATTCTTTAAACTCTTTACCTTTCACCAACTCCAACCACAATCAACGCCGTATATCTTTTTTAAAGATATTTCTTGTTTAACATCACATACTTTTAAAGTAGGCAATCTTAGCAGTTTGGGGTTAATTCTGTGATCTTGTCATTTTGTTTCCAACTTCAAGGGAATAAAGCTGAAAATCTTTCATTTTTGATCAATTTTTTTACTTTCACAATATAGGGTAAAACTTGATTGGTGTTCACTTAAAGACACTTTTTAACGGGGTGGGACAAGGAAAAGACTTCACGTTATCAGGACCAACGATCTCCCTTAACCATTTGGTCACTGGAATTGCTTCCTGATTTATATGCAAGTATGTTTCAATCTATTCATATTTCAATTGGTTTTTCACTGATTCGTCGATCACCAAGATTTAGCAAGCGTCGTTTGTTTTTTGATAATGTTCATTTTCTTCATAACGATGCCATGTTCAAACAAATAAGCAAAGAAAACAGAAACAGTTACAAAGACCAATGTTGAATTTAGAAATATGCAGCGCGGTCACTCTTACTCCCACCCCTTCACCTCCATTTTTTTATGAATTTACATAATTCTCAGAAATTATGCCTCGTTCAAACGGATCCATTAAAATCCATTGAAATTCACATCCCAGACTCGCTCAAAGCTGTGTATTCAAATTGAATTTTCTAATTAACTACATTTGTAAGACACACTATTCATAGTAACATTATTACAAACTAGTTTTAACAATATCCCAAAGCCTCCCTTTGGGAAAACGGGGCTTAATGCATGTGTATAAAGTGTCATCACAGATTAGCCTGCGCAGTCCACACAGGCTTATCAGGGACAACACTTTATACTTAAATTGTATTTTTCGTTTCAAGGAAGACTATTCTTAACGAAAATCCAGTTTACGCGGAAAGTGTCATCTCAGTATGTGCAGACTGCACAGGCTAATCAGGGACAACACTTTACGCACATGCTTTAAACCATGTTTTTTCAGAGTGAGGCTCCATGCTATTATCTCCCCTACCTGATTTGAGCATGTTTCCATAAGATGCCCCATGCAGGCCCTGACAGCTTCCATCTCACAATTCACAAGTAGAATCTTAGATTCGATTAAGCTTCTGATGTTTTCCTGTCGGGAATTCTCCTCTTCCTGTAGACATCATCAACAAAGTGTTAACTTCACACATACATGTATAAACCTTGATAAATGCAGTGCTTTTACTGTTTTATACAACAGTGATATCTTCATTTGGCTTTGAAGAAGTGTGGTAATCAACCAGTGGATGAATCATGTGCCTAAAGTTCATAGTATGTTGTTTTTTTTATCAAAGTTGAGCAAATAATGTACTGACACCTTCCAGTGTACCCAGAATTGCACCGTTAAAGAAACATCTACATCATTCTTTAAAACAATAAATAACTAGTGACCTCAAAATCAATAGGGGTCATCTGCGAGTCATGATCAATGTACCTATGAAGTTTCATGATCCTAGGCCCAAGCGTTCTTGAGTTATCGTCTGACAACCACCTGGTGGACGGACCGACTGACAGACAAAATGCCTATTTCCAGTAACTGACCTTCACCTGTGACCTTGACCTTTGACCTAAAAATCAATAGGGGTCATCTGCGAGTCATGATCAATGTACCTATAAAGTTTCATGATCCTAGGCCCAAGCGTTCTTGAGTTATCGTCTGACAACCACCTGGTGGACGGACTGACAGACCGACCGACATGAGCAAAGCAATATACCCCCTCTTCTTCGAAGGGGGGCATAAAAATAAAACACTGATCAATAAAAATCTAGCATAAAAGAAAAATAGTTCCATAAGATCAATTAGAGATTTATACCACTGAAAATATATTTAGATTTTACAGTATCAAACTCATGTATCAAAGACATGTACACTTTTGGGAATCCCCCATTATTCTGTGCAGATTTGTTCAAACAACACAGACACTATTTGTCGTTTTGCATCAAATAAGAGAAAATGTGCCAGTTCATGTATCTGCTTAGAACTAACAGTAATTTGTCTGTAATAAAATTCATTAGAGGGAAAAACATTTATTAGATGCACTTGTGCACAGATTTTCGTTTAAAAAAATGCAATTTAGGTATTTGGTAACAAAACTAAACCATTTGAAATAGTTAACAAGGGACAAAATTGTCACAAAACCAGGTTTTCATTGTGAAAAAAAAATCTGATAAAGGGAGAAAACTCAAACTGAACTTTTGAAATGACCAAAAAAAATTAACCCCCTTTGTAAGTTTTTTTTTTTTTTAAATCTATTTTTAGTCGTGGCGACCTTGACATTGGAGATATTGACGTGATTCTTTCGTGGGACACACCGTCCCATGATGGTTAACAAATGTGCCAAATGATTTTAAAATCTCACAATGAATGACATAGTTATGGCCAGGACAAGCTCATTTATGGCCATTTTTGACCTTTGAACTCAAAGTGTGACCTTGACCTTGGAGATATCGACGTAATTATTTCGCGCGACACACCGTCCAATGATGGTGAACAAATGTGCCAAATGATTTTAAAATCTGACGATGAACGACATAGTTATGGCTCGGACAAGCTCATTTATGGCCATTTTTGACCTTTGAACTCAAAGTGTGACCTTGACCTTGGAGATATCGACGTAATTATTTCGCGTGACACACCGTCCAATGATGGTGAACAAATGTGCCAAATGATTTTAAAATCTGACAATGAACGACATAGTTATGGCCCGGACAAGCTTATTCCGCCAGCCCGCCAGCCCGCCAGCCAGCCAGCCAGCCCGCCAGCCAGCCAGCCCGCCAGCCAGCCAGCCCGCCCGCATTCGCCAATCTAATAACCAGTTTTTTCCTTCGGAAAACCTGGTTAAAAAATAATGTTAAGAAAAACAAAAAGTTAAATAAGAAGTCATGTGTCCATAGTACTCTGATTCGCCCACATTCAGCTTTTGTCTGATAACTCCACTTATATTGGAAAAAACTGAACCAAATATGGAGTTGCATAAGTCCACTGGTTAATATATTTGTTAAGTTTCATCCCTGTAGCAGACATACTTTGTCAGAAACTCGCAACACAAGTTTAACAAGACTTGTGTACATAGGGCACAGATACCCCCTCATTCCACTTATGTCTGAAATGTCCATGTATGTCAAAAACAAATTGTTTCGGAAAAAATCCTGAAAAGTGTTATTTTAAAGAAAATTCCTAAGTCATAGGCCTGTAACTTTGTCAAAAATCAATGGACCACAACAAACCTTGATCTTGATCTGTAAGTCATGTAGGTAGACTCACACACAAAAAATCAGGTCAATATCTGCAAGGGTTTAGGAAAAAAGTCTGGAGGCCTGAAACTTGGCCAAAAATCAATCGACCAAAACAAAACTCAAACTTGATCTGTTAGTCATGTTAGTAGATTCACATACCAAAAATCACGTCAATATTGCAAGCTTAGGACAAAAACTCCAAAAACGAAATGCCTAACACACAGACTGACAGATGGACGATGCGATTGCGATATGCCAACCTACCCGGGGCATGTTTTTTTGTTTTTTTTAAGTGGCAATAGCTCTGGCTGTATAGAAAATATTCTGACCAAAATTTGAAGTTGCACAACTTCACATGCTGGTTAATATGTCTGGTAAGTTTCAGCTCTCTTAGCAGCAATTCTTTGTGATTAAGTACTACTCAAGTTAAACAATACATATGTCCATAGGGCAAAGATGCCTACTCATTCCACTTTTGTCTCAAATCTCCGCTTATGCCTAAAACAAAGCCTTTACTTTTTTTCGGAAAAGTGTTATTTTAAAGAAAAAAATTCTAAGTCCAATGCCCGTAACTTCAACAAAAATCAATGAACCGGAACGAAACTCGAACTTGATCGGTAAGTCATGTAGGTAGACTCACACAACAAATGTGGGACATATGGAAAAAAAGGTGGGACAGACGGAAGGATTGAAGAAAGAACAGACCGAAGAACGTACAGACAAGGGCGAATCTATATATCGATATGCTGCCCCCCTCCCTCATATAATGGGGGCATGATAAGTTTGCCTCCTCTGGATTCAGACGTTTGACCTTTGTGAGCAAAAGTGAATTCACTAGCACTGCACCACTCAGGCATTTGAAAGTCACAATGTATTTAAAATGCAATATAAGTAATACGTGATTTTCAAAATTTAAATATAAAGCATACCTTCTTTTTTGGTTATGTTACTCTTTTTTTAAATTTGATCTTTGCTTAACTGTGAACAATTTTCTTAAAACTTTATTCATATACCCTGTATTTTATTAAACAAAACTCGTTTACAGACTGAGCAAGGTAAGATTTAAGACTGAGAAAAAAAAGCATTGACATTTATATCATATACACCCACTATAAGGACTCTAAAATGTCATTTCATATTTCGATGGGCAAGGGACATCCCCACTGAAGCCCACCCCATAGTAGCTCATAATGCTCTTATGTTTCGTGAAAAAATCATAAATTAAAACAATATGAACACTTAATAATCATCTTTTATTTCACAACCTCTACACTACTCACGTGCAGCTGCTGGGCCCCACAGCTCATTGACTGCACCCAAAGGACATTTTTCTCTGTGGTGGCCACCACCTGGCCAGCTGCCACCTGGCTTCCCAGACATGTCTTTTAATACGCCTGCTAGGCTTGCTACATGTTCTAGGTTTATCGATATTTAACTCTCTGCAAAGAATGAGGGAAGGCGTTAAAATAAGATCACATACCAGTGTTTTTTTCTCCATTTTTGGAATGGGGCAGGGCCCTTTGAATTTGGAAAAATCATGTCGTTTAGACTAAAATTGAGAAAATGTTGTTATTTTTGGTGAACAGAAACTTGAAAATTTGACAAATAAAGTGTTTTGAATATGGTATTAAGTAAGGTTCAACTAATAAAGCTGAAAAGGGAGATAAACTAAAAGTTGATATTTTAATTATTTTTTTATTTTTTTTATCTTTCAGTTGGGAATTTTAGCCATTCTTTTGAGTAAAATATATTCTTTTTAAGATTGGTTATGGGAATTTGTCCACAAAAAAACACTGCATACAGACATAAAAGACAAAGTATGGCCCAAGCACTATAATCCGTACAGGTGAGACTTTCCATTCAATTCAGTTGAATATTATACACAATTCCCCATGTACATTTATCGAATGTCTAAAATTTAAAACAAGATGTGTTTGTGAAACACAATGCCCCCAGTAGGTACCCTGTTTACTTATGATTACTGGCATTGAAAATGTCATTAATTTAAGACAACATGCAAAATAGTCTGTGTCAATGCATGTAGGGGTATTTGTCAAGTCTGTGACAAAGCTCTAGTTTAATCAGATGTGAATGGCTTTACATGCTGTTGATAGCGAAAATTGCAATTGTCTGAATTTAACTAAGAATTGTGCTCTACCAACTGATGCAACTTAATTGTTTAAATTGCAATATTGCTGTTTACTGCAGTGATACAAATACACAGTAAACAAAACAAAATGTGTACCTATTGGTCTGGTTTCATTCCCTTTCAGCCCATCCAGGACCACCTTTGGGACACAGGAGAGTACCTGTTAAAAAATAGTACCTGTTACAAAATAAATTCCAACAAATGATTATTACAAAAGATAAAGCAAACAATGGTCGGGTAATACATGTTTCAAACATTACATTATTTTAATACTGGTATGTAAAAAATTGATAAAATTTCAATCCTTTTCGATAAAATATGAAACTATTTAAAACAAGAAATGTGTTTGTCAGAAACACAATGCCCCTTATTGCGCGGCTTTGAAATAAAATTTCAATATATCATTTGGCAGGTTTAGAAATTATCTCCCTTTTAAGGCCTAATACTTAATTTGGATTGTATTTTTTTACTTTGACCTTGAAGGATGACCTTGACCTTTCACCACTCGAAATGTGCTGCTCCATGAGATATACACATGCATGCCAAATATCAAGGTGCTGTCGTCAATATTGCACGAGTTATGGCCAATGATAAAGTTTTCAGACAGACTGACGGACGGACAGACATACAGTTCAAATGCTTTATGCAACCCTATGGGGGGCATGAAAAGTGTATTATTAAATACTTGTCTTAGAGAACATGGCAACAGTTTTATCAGAGTAGCATGCTAATTTGTTTGAGTATTCTTTATATAATACATTCATCATGTGTCTTATGAATAACAGGAGTATCTGGTTCATCTCTATAAATCATTGTGCAGTTTATTGTTTGTATTAACAAAGATTTAGACTTAATTTTGCTTCAGTATGCTTGAACAAGACTTAAACTTCAGCACATTTTTATTTACATTTTATAAAACTTGCAAACCTTTTCTTGAACAGTATTGAGTCCCTTTACTGGCTCCCCACCGCCTGTCTTCTGTACTTCTTTATGTTTTTTTCGTGTCTCTGCAACAGTCCGGCACTGAGAAAAAAGGATTATTAAAAAAAAGTGATATGAGTAATGAGCAAATGTTGAATAGTCATGTTTACTAAAAGAATAATTCATAACTTGGGTAATTGTTTAGTGACACACAAGTCAATTTGAGTATCTACATGAGTGTGAAACCACCATGTTTGGCACACAGTATTCAGGAGAATTTTATACTGTACACAAGGTTCAGTACCCCAAAAAAGTTAAATTGTGTATGCATAACTTTATATTATCATTACAATTATCATTACTTTTTTCTTGTATTTAAACAACATCTAACACCTCACAATAAGGCATTTTGCAAAATCAAAATAAAGCAGTATTCATCATCCTAATGTTTTATTGAACTTCAATATTACTACTAAAAATACTACTTTAATTTACCTTAAGTTGTTTCCATTTACTTTTGATGCCTTCAATAGACCTCCCATGGCCTCCCACAGCATTAATACTAGATGAACAAAACAATAATTCATGTCAGCTATCATAAATCCATTATATCAATGTTTTACCCGGACAAGTTATTCCGATCAACTGAGTGAAATTTACAGTTTTTAAAACATAGCTCATTAAATATTAACTACCGGTACAAACTTAAACAAAAGTGGATCCATTTCAAAATAATTACTTCAAGTACTATCAACTTGCCAATAGAGAATCACATACCAAAAAATGTTAAATATTTCAATTAGAATTTTGTCCTTTTGGCTTTTGTGTATATATGACAAGATGTAAAAATAAATGCTATTATATCATTTTTCTGTATTATTATTTAGCTGCAGTACACTTCTGAGTTTTTGCAAAAATGACCAATGAAAGTACGACAATGAAAAAATATCATAAGATCACAAAATATATAAAAAAACAGTTCATAACGCTGTCATTTAACCATATTTCAGATTTAAAAAGGTTTCATTGAAAATAAATAAACATTACCTATAATAAAATGATGTACACAAAAGCATTCACTATCGCCAATAAAGGATCACTGTTTACAGCATTATCTCCCCTGTCAGATCAACAGTTGGAGCATCTTTTCACAAATTTGTAAAATTGTACATTAATCCAAGGGACACACTATGCAACAATTATTTTTGATTTGATTATACTTGTTCATGAAATACACGATAGTGACCCCCTATTAGTGTGACTGTACAATCTCTATATTTAGTTTTTTAATTAATTTAAGGTAATGTAGTGTTTTCACCGGTTAGCTATTCGTGGGTTTTAATACAATTATCACAACCGCTAGCAAAGATAATATACTAGACTACTCACATGGGCATCGACTGGAATCCACGTCAGGATGGTACCAAACGTCCTCGTTGTCTTCAAGGGAACTCGTCGGCTTCACGCGTCGGCTCGTCGGGTAGACACTCGTCGGCTACGGCTCATCCACGTCACGGAATGGCACTTTACTTCTGGGAATGGCCTTCCAGGGAAATACATGTCATTGACACAATCACAGGAAAACACTTACAACTCACAGACTCACATACATAGTCACAGACTCACTTATATCTTCTGGGAATGGCCTTCCAGGGAAATACGTGTTGAACACACATAAAATACAATATACTACAATATTATACAATACACACAGGGCTCACAGTTAGACACTGGCTAACATACACAGGCTAATCCTCCTGGAAATACTTACGCACAGGTTCACAGTTACAGGCTCACAGTTACAGACACACATATACAATACCATATAAGATATACAGGCTCACAATTTCACACACAATACTCACATAGGGACATAGGCACATAAACACAACTACTCACCTCAACGTCCCGTGCACAAGAGACCGTACTATCTCGTGCTGCCCAGCACTGGTCCCTTTCTATACATACTTTATAAACAATTCTATTGACTCAAGTATATTCCCTGATCGACTAAAGCAAGCACAGGTAACCCCAGTTTATAAGAAAGATGATCCCTTAGTCAAGTCTAACTATAGACCTGTAAGCATATTACCTGCTCCTTCAAAAATTTTCGAAAAGGTTCTGGCTAATCAACTTACTATACACTTTGATAAGATTTTCAATAACTTTTTATGTGCTTTTCGGAAAGGGCATGGATGCCAAACAACACTCTTGAAACTTGTCGAGGACTGGAAATCTGCATTAGACTCCGACCAATATGTTGCTGCAGTTCTGATGGATTTATCAAAGGCGTTCGACTGCCTGCCCCATGATATTCTCCTATGCAAACTTAAATATTATGGTCTATCTAACAACTCTATTGATCTTTTAACTTCTTATCTATCCCATAGGAAACAACAAATCAAAATAGGTAGTTCTGTAAGCTCCTGGGCTCATATTATCAAAGGCGTACCTCAGGGCTCCATACTCGGGCCTCTCCTATTTAATGTCTTCATCAATGATATCTTTTATTTTATTCACAAGGGCACACTCTATAATTATGCAGATGATAATACACTTTCCTACAGTTCCACAAATTTTGATGACCTTGTTAAAGTTCTACAAGAAGAAAGCAATATCCTTATAGACTGGTTTACTTTTAATTGTATGCAAGCCAATCCCGACAAGTTTCAAGCTATAGCTATTGGAAAAAGAACCGCTTCCAAAAACCTTTCTCTCGACATAAGTAATGCTAATATAAAATGTGACGATGTTGTTAAACTTTTAGGAGTAAACTTAGACTCAAACCTAAATTTTGATCACCACATTAGTAGCATTTGCAGTAAGGCAGCACAGCAGCTAAATATTCTGAAAAGAATAGGGAAAAACCTCTGTCGTCTTAGTAGACTAACCATTTTCCATTCATTTATCTTATCAAATTTCAGTTTCTGCCCTCTAACTTGGCATTTCTGTTCTAAAAGTAACACAGACAAAATTGAAAAAATACAAGAGAGAGCTCTTCGCTTTGTATATGATGATTACAACAGCTCATATGACCAATTACTCACAAAAGCAAACTTACCTGGTCTATACATTAGAAGAACCAGAGTAATAGCACTTGAAACCTTCAAAATTATAAATAAAATGTCTCCACCTGTTCTAAATGACCTTGTTATCAAACGTGAATCTCGTTATCACTTCAGGTATACCAATCTTCTTGAGATTCCCCAAGTCAAGTCTACTAAGTATGGTACAAACAGCTTCCGGCATGCAGCTCCAGTTCTGTGGAATGCTTTACCAGAAAGCCACAGGAAAGCAAGTAATTTTAACCAATTTAAAAGCTTTATGATGAGCTGGACTGGCAAAGAATGCAAATGTTCTTCCTGTAAAGTTACATAGGTACATAAAGTTCTGGAGCTGCATGCCACACTGTGTTTAGTTGCTTTTGCTGCCTCTGTTTTGCTTATGTATTATTTAGTTTTTTATTCTGATTGCTTGTGCTTGCTTCTAACTTGTGTTTAGTGGCTTTTGATGTCTTTGTTTTTGCGTATGTACTATGTATTATTTTATTTTGTCTGCCTGTGCTTGCTTCTAGTTTGCTTCTAATTTGTTTCATGCTTTATTTTTGTGCTAGCTTCTAATTTGTGTTTAGTGGCTTTTGATGTCTTTGTTTTGCTTATGTAGTATGTATTATTTTATTCTGATTGCCTGTGCTTGCTTCTAGTTTGCTCCTATTTTGTTTCATGCTTAATTTTGTTTCATGCTTTATTTTGTTTTTATTGTGAGAAAGCTGCTGATCAGTTCATTTCGAATCTGATTCGAGGTGATATTCGTTCTTAGCACTTTTTTATCTGTCGCACTTTTGTGTTTCTTTTTGAATTCAGATTCTTATTCACTCGTCTTATTGCAGTTTTTAGTCCTACTAGCAGGTCTAGATCAGCAGCTTCCTACACAGTTTTTTCATTGCCTCAAATTTTATTAATGCTTTAATATTGTCAAACTTATTTCAGTGTTGCATGTAATTTATTATCTTAATTTGTGCTTTCACCCTTAAAAACATGTATTTGATCTTTCTTTTAGCTGTTTTACTCATGTTTTATTGCTTACACTTGTTGTTTAGTCGGTTAAAAAGCTTTGCAGCTTATTTTATTTGTTATATGTCTTGCCGACTCAAAATAAAATTTATTTATTTATTTTATTTTATGCGCTATCCCGATTTGTCGCGATTTCCAGTCGTTGCACCCCCTGGACGTTACACCCCTGGTCATTACACCCACCAAGCCTGGTCATTACACCCACTAAGCCTGGACATTACACCCACCAAGATATTGATTAGATTAGAAAGGTGTTATCAACTTATGAACCACTAATTGGATTTGTCATGTAAGATGACACTGATGAGATTAATGGTTGCTCAAACTATTTAATGACTGTAACAATATGCATCTAAATAATAAATACTTTTTTTCAAGAATATACAGACAGAAAAAACTTGAAGAAATAAAAATAAAGATAAATAAAATAAATATTTAGAATAAACAAAACACAATCTTAATTCATATACATTTATTTTTATATCACCATAATGTAATAATATGCATCTACATCATAAATAATTTTTTCAAGAATATACAGACAGAAAAAACTTTGAAAACAAAATAAAATAATGATAAATACAATAATTATTTAGAATAAACAAAACACAATCTTAATTCATATACATTTATTTTTATTTTACCATAATGTTATAATATGCATCTAAATCATAAATAATTTTTTCAAGAATAATCAGACAGAAAAAACTTTGAAAATAAATTTCAAAAAATGATAAATAAAAAAAATATTAAGAATAAACAAAACACAATCTTAAATTTATACATTTCTTTTTATTTCACCAAAATGTAATAATATGCATCTAAATCATTAATACTTTTTTCAGGAATATACAGACAGAAATAACAAAACCAAAATAATATTGCCAAGAAATCCCATTTCACTTTAAACAGTATATACACTTCCTACTAGTGAGATTTCACGATTCTAGACAATTTCTATACTTTATATTCAGCCGCACCGTACAACCTACTCACTAATCTCAAGAGTCCCGATGTACTGATCTCTTTGGCCTCATACTTTCTCCAGGCATCAAAAATCTTCCTGTCACATTCCCTATACTGGTTTCTTTGCCGTCTGCCAACACTATTATCAACCAGCTGGTCAATGTCCAACTCAGCCTCCAGTGCTTGTTTTCTGAAATTAATGGATATGTTTTTATAGAGACTAATAATTATATAAGTTATATAATTGTGTAGGTTAAAGTTTATAAATGAGTATTAACAAAAATAAATTGGTCAAGAATGGGGCAGCTAATAAGCTTAAACCAAGTTGGTGTTTTAAATTATTTATCAGTTACAAGACCATTTGATAAAAACGGAAAATGCCCTAAGGTCCAAAATCGCATGATGTCATGGAGCTCAAATGATCTAGAATGTTTATAATAGGAAGAAGAAAATGACTTACCAGTATCACCACATCTAATATGCTGCCATAATCCACAATTATCACATGAAACAGCAAAATCAGAACTATTAACACGCTTTTTTTTACAATTTGAATCAATACACCAAAATATTTGTTTTGGGGGCATTTTGACAGAGTAACAATATATACCTATAGTATGATATTCTCTAAAATTGTTCTGGTATATATGAGGAACAATGAGTAAAAACAATTTGCATTGAGTATTTGTCTTATTAACTTTGTTACGTTTGATGTTTTGATATTCTTTTGCCACGACATAAAGATGCAATATTCTTTAGAATTCATAAAATCAAACAACAACATCTTCAAATGAATTTTAATAATAATGGTGTGAACAAACTCCTTTAATTTTAGGTGTTATTATTACACTTTGATAATTAACAAATTATTTGAAAAGATCAAATAAAAATGTTTTTCACACCAAAAAATTGTTATTTCCCAATTAACACTGCACATCAATAAGACAGACATTCAGACAAACAAACAATAAAAAACACTTGGACAGACCCCCATTGGACACACATTAAAGCAGAAACATCATTAATCAAGTGAAGTGTGCCCCATGGTAGGTGTGATCACACCTTAGGAACCTAATCAATTATGTTTACATCTTGGTGGGTGTAATGTCCAGGCTTGGTGGGTGTAATGACCAGGCTTGGTGGGTGTAATGACCAGGGGTGTAACGTCCAGGGGGTGTAATGACTGGACACCTTTGTCGCTGGTTCCCAGTCACGAGGTATGTGCGCGTTTTGTAGGCCGGGCACCGACACAACAGTAATATTTATTATTCAAAAGAAGTTAAAAGTACAATCAGTTACTATTTACGGTACCCGATGAAACCCAAGCTGCACACATCCCCTGAACAAATAACAAACTTCGAATACAGAATCACCGAGTGGACAGTTGACAGCTGTCAACTAAACCAGTTGACAGCTGTCAAATGAACAAACTCGCATAAATCAATACTTACGATTCTAAACGTTTTCTCTTTCTCTTCGTTTTTAATTGTACTCGAAAATTTTCTGAACAACACCTCTAGGTTTGCAACATAGCCGTCTACAGGAATTTCTGTTTCTTGTTTGGTCCATTTTGAAGACTGAAGTACGAGCCGCCATGTAATTTTTAGTTCCTCTGACGCTCGCGCGCGTAAATGACGTCACGATTGTATGAATAGGTTGTGTTTAACCTATTAAAAGTTGCACCGCATTAATGAAACGCACTTATGGTTACAATATACTAAATCTTTTTGGAGTGCAATGCTATACTCTCTAAAAACATGAACATCATTTATTTGAAAACACGGTTCTCTGTAGGGTCACTTGCCATGACTTTATTTGAGTATATTTCTGTGTGCATGTGGCAGGGAAAACATTGTTGCTTACTAGAAATTCACTCTTTTATCTGAAGATTGGAGACTACATAAGACTTTGACAGATGGCGGGAAACCCTCATGAACTGGATAGAAGCCGGTAAATAGATGGCCGTAAAACAGTGACTTTTGATTCGTGACGAGTTCTTTCTTACATATCGCGTGACCTATCTTTTTTATTGCTTAAATCAATTCGGCTTGGAATGCTCTTCGAGAAAAGGTATGGTTATGAGGGTCTCTATGCGCAAAAGTTTGACTTTATTTTTCGTTAAAGTTATTGCTTTTACATTGAATTTGTGTAGGAAATCTTTTACTATATTGTAACCTTATTCGAGAGTTGCAAATCGATGTGAAAAACTTGCAACTTGCAACTGCAACTGCAACTGCGCTGCAAACATTAATGAAACGGCTCTCTGGAGACTATATATCGAATAAAACTTGCGTAATGAGCTGTCCTTCAAAAAAATTTGTTGCGTCAAATGAGTGTCTGCAGTCATGTCCCAAAACAATGCCATATTACTGTAGAGACTGATAATTATGGGAATGTTATTTATACCTCGGGAAAAACACTATTCGCTTGTCTCAAAACGTGCCCAGAAGGTTTGTTCAGTGACGATTTCGCGTGTATTACGCAGTGTCCAAACTACACAGTAGACGGAAAGTGTCTGAATAACTGTCCACAAAATAAACATTTGGTATTTGAGAACACAACAGGCTTAAATTGTGGGTATATTGGCTGTTCCAGTGTGGTTCATCAAACTAATTGCTTGAGCATTTGTCCGTCGGGATATTTTCAACGCAATAACTATTGCTTAGCAGCATGTGAACCAGAGGATTATATTTTTAATTTCACATGTTTGTATGAATGCCCAGCTAAAATGAAATCTCGCCAACAAACTAATCATTTTAATTATTTCCATCTCAATGATTATGGTCGGTATGAAATTACGTCCAAATCATCGCTGACAAACATATGTGTGGATAATTGTGAAGCAAGTGAATTCCAGTTCAACAATACATGTCTAAGTGCCTGTCCTTCCGATGTTCACTATGTTACCAACGGTCACTGTGGAAAAGGGCCGTGTGCTACAGACTTCTATTACAATTAAACAACGTATGTGATGTGTGTTAATGCTTGTGATGATGGAGAGTTCATCATGAACAACAAAATGTGTGTGAATATATGTCCAAGCACAACATTCGCATGGAAAACCACGTGTGTTAACAAATGCCCCGATAATGATGTGCATTATAAATACGTTGTAACAAATCCATGCGCAGATATCTGCAACTTAAACGCAGTTGATAGGTACGCGAATTGTTATGAACATTGTACTGAAGATATGTATGCATTGAATAATTCATGTCTTTACTATTGTCCATTGCCTTATGTATCGGTTATGGGGTCATGTTTATTATCATGTCCACACAACCTCCCTTTCAAAAATGCAACAACGTTAAAAACAAGAGAATGGAGACAAAACAAAGACAACACGTGGACATACTAAACATACGATAATCACATCGTCGAGTGCGTGTCTGAGTGCAATCGAAGTGGGCGACCATTAGATTTTGATGCATTTAAGTGTGTAGAGGCTTGTCCAAACTCCAGTGGGTATTTGCAAGACAAAGTATGTAAGCCTAAGTGCTCGAAAAATATGGTTGTCAATAAGGATCCTTCGGAATGGAATGCCGCATGTCGTGTCCAGATGGAAAGGTACTGTACAACCACACATGCATTCAGAGCTGCCCAAATGGAGCCAAATATCAGTACGGAGGAATCTGTATAACAATGTGTCCATCTGACAGTCCCTTTGGAGTTGTCGATATGAACAATAGGTGTGTTAAAGGTTGCGAAGATGGGAAGTTATATCACAACGGCCATTGTGTGTACAGTTTTGAATGCAACATTACAATGATAGAATTTGAAGGCCAATGTTTGGAGCGATGCCCACAAGGATACCGTTTCTCGTTTACAAACGATTTCCTTAAAGACTCGAACGTTATCGTAGCCTTGTCGGTGATTCTAACAACACTCATTGCCATATTAGCATACAATCGCAAAATCATTGTGGACTATGGACGCGTTTGGCGTTTATTGATAAGATGGGTAAGTCTCTGCCTGAATAATTTATTTGCATTAAACAGTTTCAAGTCTACAGTATGATCACATACACATGCCAAATGTTTTCGATTGTTTTATTGGTGTTGTCATGTTTATTTATAAGACAGAAAAATAATCATAACAGTTTTCGAAGTCAATTTATGTATTATTATATTTAACGCGCATTGAAAATACACATAAAATGTTAAATTTAGAAAATTCAAACTTATTTTTACAATGAGCACACGAAATGTTGTCAATTTAAATATTGAAGGGGCCTTTTCACGTTTTGGTAAATTGACAAAATTAAAAAAAATGTTTCGGATTCGCAAATATTCGTTGCAGTTATTATATTTGTGAAGAAACAGTTATACTTAACATTTACCATGCTCTAAAATATAATTAGATGCATCTTTTGACGATTTAAAAACCTGAAAAAAAATACGCGAAACGATTGAATAATTTGGTGAGTTCTGTTTTTGTCGTTATTTTGTGTAATACTACCAGGATTGCTTATATAAAGAATAAAATACATTACTCATTGTGTGAGCATCGAATACCGAGTGGTCTACGCGATATACTTTTATTCTAGATCTCCAGCTGTGTCTTTAATTAATTGTAATCTTGTTTATTTACTGGAGCTTTTTAGATCCATTACTGTGGCTTTTTAGATCAAATGATAAGATTTATCAATATAAAGCATCTAATGACAAACTTCAATACATGCCAAAATCTGTGAAAATGCCCTTTTAATATTTATTTTGAAACAGTTTTAAAAATATATATTTATAAACGGTTGCGGTCATTTTAACTTTACCGGTCCAGAAGTTGTAAAAAAGGTAAAATAGTGTGTATTTTTAACCACTTTGACTGATTTAATAATGTTTTCGTTTATCTATTTTAGAGACCAAGTGGGGTTCAAGAATTTTTGAAAATCCTTGAACAGCCAGAACCATTTCAGTTCGAGATTGACCATGACCCTGTCCCAGTGATGTTTCACAATCCAAATATAAATGATGATGATGAGCCATTGATTCAGCTTGAAAAACTGACATAGAAGGTTGTTTATCCAACAACTTCACTTTTCATTGATATATTCCCCTTTCTTATTTCCAATATTCGTTATTTTATATCCATTTTTAGATGCTTGGGTAAGTGTACATGTGGTATATACGTTCGTATTTCTATTTGGAGTTTTATGAATGACATGGGGACTTGCACGAATATGATGTGGAGTGCACACGAGTTGTATTGTCTGCAAACTGCATTCATTTCAATGTAAACTTCAAGTGCTTCGTATATGTTAATGTGTCAAGGAAACATTATTGACTAAGTTGCTAAGAACTTTAATACCCAGCCGATCCAAAAGCCTCTTAACTTTAGATGAAAAATCACCTCGTTGATTTTTCTCAAGAACCAAACAAATAGTAAAAAGAATAGGACAACAGTCTAAACATACAAATCAGTTTCTAATCACTCGCCCAAAAGTCACATTTAACATGTTTAATACTATGAAGTATATAATAACCATACAAATAAAACCAGGACGCAAAGACTCCCTTGTGTATCAGCTCTTCTAAAATTAAAAACGTTTTGTCGTGTATTTTTACATATCTTAGTTACTGTAATTTCAGACATTTTATTCACATGCCATACAAAACGCTTCTGAAAGTGTTAAAATATACAGTACATGTCCTTCAATTATATATTTAATAAACCTTTATTTATATTTTTCTTCATTTTACAACACCAAATAAAAATTAAATTGGTTAAGTGTCTCAGTAAGCTTTTTTTTTTAATCATGGGAAAAAAATCTGAGATTTTAGAACTTTTTTTAAAATTTGTAAACAATGTTTAATTACTTTATTCTATTTAGTTACATATTTTGCTCAACATTTTAAACACAATGTTCAATTTTGTAACATAAAAAAATATAACCCCAACATAATTATGCAAATTCTGATATAAGCTAAATAAATGCTGAAATCTTTGGCAAACTATGAACCAAGAATATAAGAAAAAAACTGATGAATTCTCAGTTAAAAATGTTTGTAATTCCAATAAAATAAATTGCCCATTAAATTTACGTAATGTTATTCCATATTCGCCCTTATGAGCAACGTAGCAGCAAGCAATATCGACAACTCTCTATGAACTTACCTCCCTTGAGTCCCGTAGACATCATGCTTTTCAGGCACATCTCCAACCGCACTTAGTACCGATAAAGTTCCAGAAATTTACTATGTAGCATGTATACAACATAAAAATTGTCACGACCAGGCGTATATTGCTTATCACATACAAATAGCTCAAAATATATGTTGTATAAACTTTATAACTAAAATCCGTAAATTTATAATCACAAATGTTATGTCCATCATGTCAACTATTGAGGTTCTATCCCCTTGTCGACGACAGTTGACGACACGAATGAATTCCATGTGTAACAAACTTTTTCTGTACATGTAACAAATATTTGATCAACACAATGGTATCCATTCATTCATAACGCGCATCATTGATAATCTATAATTGTTTTTACACAAAAAAGTTTACTATAATGTTAATTATAACACGTTGTTGTGAGCTGAAGGGCTGACGTCCTTGTGAAAGAAAGTAGTCTAAAATCTGCACGTGGCTTGCTTTTATTACGATATTCGCAATTGAGTATATGGAGTAATTATCATCATCATCATCATCATCATCAATCATCATCATCATCATCATCAAGATATGGTAGTTCATTTTCTTATTATTATTTACATTTGCATGATAACACATATATTCATGTATTAAAACTAACAACAACGCGAACTCGAGAAAGCCAAATAGTTTTATTACTTATTCCAAAGTATAATACTGGACAATGGATGACAGCGAATACAAGTTCCACAACAGCAATAAAAAGTACTTAAATAAAAACAAAACAAAACAGGCATAGTAGGTTTTAAAACGCATAGTTTATCAAATACGTATGACTCCATACGTCAACATGATAAAATAAGCCAAACAGCTTCAATAAATCGATAAAAAGAAACAAAATGTAAATTTTTAATAAAAGGCAACACAAATAAAAATAAATAGCGCGGCCACATGGCAAATGTGTTTAAAAACACAAGAGAAAGCGTTTGTATTCAGACAGCTTCTTGGGCAAATCTAACCCTACGATTGACTTAACGACATTTTAATTTTCGAAATTCTTGTGTGAAACCATAGGATTTCTACTAACAAAAGACAGCACTATGTCATTCAAGCAACATAATAAATATAATTGTATTAAATAGTTTCATGCCAAAATAATATGCATATCAAAGGACAAAAATTATGTTTACTAATTCAATTTTATAAAAATAACTTTTAAGTGTTCGCGAAGAAGCTTTATGAAAATAAGTGCCTGAAAACAACGCCTGCAAAAAATGAAATTCGATGACGATATTGAAAATAAACAGACCTACAAACAACCAATAAAGCAAATGGTCATGATGAATGCTATTTTACAATTGAACATGGTTTGGAAAGGTTCGGATATAAAAATGCAAATACAGAACTTAAAATGAAATATACGTGATACACAAACGTAAAATGGCGTAGATTGTGATAGCGACGTTAAAAAAAGAAAGAAAAACATGCGCTGTAGAGAACAGCAATATCATGTAAATTTTACAACGCAAAATTAATACATGTTTGTAAGTTATTAACATAATTATATATTGCATTAAGAAAGAAGTATGCCGATGCTTGTGAAACATGACCCTTTTCTGGAGCTATTAAGGAACAATTTTACATTGAACAGACGGACGTTCATGAACATTTGAGATCACATGGTTTGTGTGAGCTCCATCAATTTGGTAACAATATGGCGTAATATTAATAAACATTTTAGTATACGTACCGGTACATTAAACATAAACAATCAAATACTTTTTTAAATTGAAACGAAAAAGTTCAATTTTGCATGAAATTACAAAAATAACAACAGCATGTTGTTTAAAAAATATATGGAACTTTAAATAACATTGAACAATTATTACGCCAGTTGGTTAAACAAATCGAACATTAGAAATTTAATATAGGCATAGATGGACAACCAAACAACGAATATTAACACAGAGAAATGTAACAATTCACAAATAACAAATGAAGTACCGGTACACCATGTATACACCAACATCGAGTTTTTACCATGTTGTTACGTAACTGCATGTATATCTGATTTAATTCTTTTTAATATCTTAACACAGCTACAAATCTAACGGTTTTATGAATACAATTATAATTCTCAACTGCATCAGAAAGCAACCATTTCTTGTTGTAAAGCTATATTAACAATGTTTGATTTTTTATATAACCAAAACAAACAGATTTTATTAGAAGATTTTTATGATTGTACGTATTTTAGAACATTAAGAGGTTATTGTATATTAACTTTTTTTGTTCTTAATAAACATTATTCTGGGCAATATATTGCCTTATATCGTCATCACAAGTGCAGCGCATATTGGATATTGGTTATACACTGTAAACATGTTTGTGAAAAAGTCAAGAAATAAAACGCGCGAATGACGCAACAAAAGAATTTCGACAAATGAACTACACTATAACACTTACTGAAAGAAATGTACAAAATAACATATTGAATATATTTCTTAACAATTGTATAGTCAATATAACAAACAAATGTCACAGTACAGTGTTTAGAACCGAGATAATACCAGCGCAATCGAAAAAGATAGTTTACACTTACAACTTATTAAACAGTGTCAACGCGTGTTTTTTTTTTGCCAAGATTTGACAACCTAGTAAACTCAACCAAACTTGAACTTCTGTGCGTTTCGCTGTATTTCCCAGTGTAAATGATGACCAACCCGTGGCTTTCATGGTCGCTACTGTTTCTATTAAAGTCACTTCCGCTTTCCCAGCCTCCACTATAACGAATATCAAGCTCCGAGCTTCCATCTCTTGAACTACTTTCACTTAGAAGGTTGTTATTATTGTTGACTGTAATACCTTTCATGTCAATTCACATCCCTATCATTTTATTTCACGTTCAGTGAATACATGTAGATTCTTGTTCAAACGTAGGTCGGTGTTTAGAGAATAATGTCTGTATAAAATGTGCTCTAAGAATTTGATGACCAACGAAGAAGTCTTTGAATGTCGTTTGTCATGCTCTAATGAGAAGTTACTGTTTAATTAAACGTGCATGAAATACTGTCCAGAACAAGTAAATATTAGTATGATGGCCTCTGTCTTACCGAGTGTCAACCTGAAAGTCCTTATAGCGTTATTGAAATGGACACTCGCTACGTTAAAAAATACTATGATGATACTTTGTTTTGAAACAGACACTGCGTGCGCAGCTATCATTTCAACAATTTAATCATGTTATTTGAAAGTATGTGTTTGGAATCTTGTCCAACTGGTTACCGTTACTCGTTCTTAAACGAGTGTATGAAACATTCGAATGTTATCGCCACTTTAGTGGTGATTCTAGCAACACCGGTAACCGTGTGTGGTTACAGTCGAAAAATAATTGCAGACTATGGACGCGTTTGGTGTTTAATGCGTTTATAATTGCGAAGTAAGTTATATTGTGCGTTTGTTTAAATAATTAATAATGTATTAAGTACATGTAATTTACAACACTTAATTTTTCCATGTATACAACGATATCTTATTGGCTTTGACCCAAATTTGTGACCGTCGATTCTCTGAACAAGTCCCTGTAAAGTTTACGATGATCTAAAAACATTCCTTACAAATCGGTAAGGGTTTGCAACTTTCGTATATTAGTGTTTTATCAAGCTACTCGTGCTGCCTAATATATCGTAAAAAGCGCATGCATTTTTAAACGTGATCATGTTTAGGCAATAATATTTGAACGTCGGAAGTAAAACAAGACTTCAAATAATATATTATATAATTATAAATTATAATATTAATCTCCCGCGTGTATTTGTTATCCTCTTCATGCTAAACATGACTGTTCTGAAGACTATCATTTGCAGAGCATCTCTTCAACAATTAAGCAAATACATTTGGCATTGTTTTCCATTCTGTGTCGTTTCTGCTGCTGGGGTGAAGGTTCTATCAACAGGGTAACGTCTGATGACTGCACAAAACTGTCGAATAGCCGGTTGGTATACTCCTGAATAAGCAAAGGGCTATTTTTAAGGGAAGACATTGTGTGACTTCAATTTATATATACTCAAGTTTGACTGGATTACTGTATAATGAATATGCACAAACTATAGTCAACGTATTGCAAATATTTTTAGGTATTTCATAATGTATGAAGCTTACCACAACAGATTCGCCTGCTCTTTGATGCTTTCGCAGTACCTCTTTTCTATCACATCTCTTAATGAAGTAAGTCTACAATGAATGATTGTAAATCTTGTATGTACATGATTGCATCCGAATATATCAATACTGACTAAATTAATACGTCTTTAAAATAACGATGTCAATGGTATATTCAGATATTTTATCCATTCCACTTTACGTGTTATACATCTAGTTAAATCACGTAATGAATAATTACCAAAGCAATAAGTGTTTCCTTTAAAAACAGTTCTTAAATTGATTAAGATATTGTTCACGATGAGTACACACCATAAGACATTTTTAATAATAACAAGCTGCATATATATCTAAACACAGTCGAATTCTCTTAAACAGTAGTAAGATTAATGACTTAAAATTATCTTTTTTAATGTCCGTCCCTTTTTTGTATACACTAATTTTATCATAAAATTCAAGTCAAGAGCGTTATCACAGTAAGTTATCCGTCTAGTAAACATTTAATTTAACATTTAATGTAAATGCATCAAGTCACTGGTTAAACCGTATACCTAATTTTGAAAATTTAACAAGAAATTATTGTTTTTAACAACTACTTTACACTTAATATTCGCAATACAAAATGTATATTGCACCAAACCGAAATCGGTTTTGTTTTTATTTATAAGTACCCTCAGATGCACCGTGGTAAACATGAAGTTCGTTCGAACTTATTTTTGTATAAACATATGCGTGTACAACTCCAATAATCAAAGCTTAAATAAACATGATTTGGAACTCAGCTTATCTATAAACACAGACAACTGTTACTTTTAAATGAACATGAGCTGCATGAATATCCACATACTTATAAACGATTAAAGGTTCCATTTAATGATAGACAATACATTACACTTTGGGCTTTGGTCATACTAATTTCTTCCTCATGCAAATAACAGTTTCTTATGTTTTTCAAATACAACTTTTTGAAGCTAGTTTTATTTTAAAATGAAAATATGCGCATGTTTGTCCATGTTAGTTGTTGTTGAGCGGAGATGGTGGTAAAGATTTCACAAATTCGGTTTGTCTTACTAAAGATATGACTTACTTGCGATTAAACAACTCATGATTTTACTACTTACCTGACAAGGTCTGAAATCGTACCGCATTAGAATCAAGCATACATTCTTATTGTTGTTAAGTTAAAATCATAAAAAATACAATAATAAGCAACATCGTCATATGTATTTTATATTTACACATGCGATATCCATCTGAATCTCTGATAAATTTACATTAACATGGGCTCTGTCTTGTGTAAGGACTAACAGTGTGTATGTGTTCCGTAACATCTACAGCGACAATGTTAAGCATAAGCTTAGCACATTACAAGTATGTTTTTAATGTTGACCACAAATTAATGCACACAACTCAGTTGTGTTGTTAATTGTGTCGGAAACAATGCAAATATTTATATATTGTTCCACTCAAACCAGAGAGTGATATTTTAATGGAAAGGATACGGATAGACTATGTGATAAAATTATAATCTGATTATTTTTTCTGGCCTCAAGGTTGAATTTATTTAGTTCCAGCATCAACAGTTTCTTTGCCTGAAATATAAATATTCATTCTAGCTTTTATGTAAAACGAATGCATTACACATTTTTTCATAACTAGGCATACATTGATACGTAGACGAAATATAGTATGTATCAGCTAGTTACAGATTTATAGGATAAATTTTAATATTTTTCATCCACTATTATTCGTTTAATAATTTTCATAATTTGTAAAATGGTTTACCGATGTTTTTATATAGATTGTAATGGTTAAGAAGGCCGTTATTAAGATGATGACTTTCTACATTAAAAAAACAACACACATATAAGTAAGCTACATTGATTTGGTAAAGGAATTGTCTATCGAATTAGTCATAAAAATATACCTTGATCTGAAGATTGTATGTTAATGAAATCCTTTTTTGGAAAACTGGAGCTTCAATGCCGGCAAGTGTACCGCAACATACCCAAAGCACCATAGGAATGACTATCAGTAAAACCTGCAGGATAGAGCCATCATTCGGAACGGGCTTGGATTGGTCAAATATTGTTAGCATAAGGATCGTGTGGATCAACGCATACAATATGTTCATTATGAAGCAAATTATGCATGCGCACAGTTTAAAATTGGTATACACGTGCCAGAACCGAACCAATGTGGAATTAGAGACGGTTGTTGCTATTTTTGCCAATTCTTTGTCGCTGAACTGGAAAAGAAAAAAAAGAAAATCTCAGACACTAATGCTTACTTATTTGAAACATAACTTCTAGAGTGTTAAACAGGTTTTACTATAGCAATATCAGGAATACTGCCTCGCCCCCTGGTGAATTAATTTTCATAGAGATATCTATAAATGTGAGTTCTAGATTGTTAACAAGGTTTTACTAAAGCCATGTAAGGAAAACGGCTCCGCCCCCTGACGACCATAGTTTTCAACAGACGGTAACCATTTTCGAATTTAGCTTTGACATCATCATTATTATTATTATTATCCCCACGCTTTTCGGAGAAAAAGTGGGGATATTGTGGTGATGTCTGTCTGTCCGTCCGTCC
This sequence comes from Dreissena polymorpha, assembly GCF_020536995.1. Classification (NCBI taxonomy): domain Eukaryota; kingdom Metazoa; phylum Mollusca; class Bivalvia; order Myida; family Dreissenidae; genus Dreissena; species Dreissena polymorpha. Next base: position 45,978,403 of record NC_068355.1, on the reverse strand, counting down.
TGGCCACCTGCTCCTCCTACACTATTAGCACTAGAACCTTGAAACTTACATACATGGTAGCTATGAGCATATGTGCGACGGTGACAGTGACGGAATTTTGATCTGACCCCTGGGTCAAAAGTTATATTGGTTGGGGCGGGGCCGGGTCAGAGATTTTCTTGCGACCGACATTCGAAAAAGGCTCGTAACTACTGTGTCCCTTCAGATATTGCTTTCATATTTGGTATGCATGTGTATCTAGGCAACATCTATCCATGCGCATACAATTTTCGACCCCTGTGACCTTGACCTTGAACTTTAGGTCAGTTTTAAGGTTTCGAAATCTGCGACCGCGATTCGAAAAAGACTCATAACTACTGTGTCCCTTCAGATATTGCTTTCATATTTGGTATGCATGTGTATCAAGACAACACCTATCCATGTGCATACAATTTTTGACCCCTGTGACCTTGACCTTAAACGTTGGGTCAGTTTTAGGTTTCGAAACCAGCGACCGCGATTCGAAAAAGGCTCATAACTACTGTGTCCCTTCAGATATTGCTTTCATATTTGGTATGCATGTGTATCTGGACAAGAACATTCCATGTGCATAAAATGTTTGACCCCTGTGACCTTGACCTTGAACTTTCGGTCAGTTTTCAGGTTTCGAAATCTGCGACCGCGATTCGAAAAAGGCTCATACCCACTGTGTTCCTTCAGATATTGCTTTCATATTTTGTATGCATGTGTATCTAGACAACATCTTTCCATGCGCATACAATTTTTTACCCTGTTACCTTCACCTTTAACTAGAGCTCGGCGTTCAGGTTTTGAAATCTGCGACCGTGATTCGAAAAAGGCTCATAACTACTGTGTCCCTTCAGATATTGCTTTCATATTTGGTTTGCATGTGTATCTAGACAAGACCTTTCCATGTGCATAAAATTTTTGAACCCTGTGAATTTGACCTTGAACTTTCGGTCAGCTTTCAGGTTTCGAAATCTGCGACCGCGAATCGAAAAGTCTCATACCTACTGTGTCCCTTCAGATATTGCTTTCATATTTGGTATGCATATGTATCTAGACAACACCTTTCAATGCGCACACAATTTTTTACCCCTCTGACCTTGACCTTGAACTTAGGGTCAGTTTTCAGGTTTCGAAATCTGCGACCGCGATTCGAAAAAGGCTCATAACTACTGTGTCCCTTCAGATATTGCTTTCATATTTGGTATTCATGTGTATCTGGACAAGACCTTTCCATGCGCATAAAATTTTTACCCCTGTGACCTTGACCTTGAACTCGGGCCAGTTTTCAGATTTTGAAATCTGCGACCGAGATTCGAAAAAGGCTCAAAACTACTGTGTCCCTTCAGATATTGCTTTCATATTTGGTATGCATGTGTATCTGGATAACACCTTTCCATGCGCATACAATTTTTTACCCCTGTGACCTTGACCTTGGGGTCAGTTTTCAGGTTTCAAAATCTGCAACCGCGATTCGAAAAAGGCTCATAACTACTGTGTCCCTTCAGATATTGCTTTCATATTTGGTATGCATGTGTATCCAGACAACACCTATTCATGCGCACACAATTTTTCACCCCTATGACCTTGACCTTGAACTTGTGGTCAGTTTTCATGTTTCGAAATCTGCGACCGCGATTCGAAAAAGGCTCATATCTACTGTGTCCCTTCAGATATTGCTTTCATATTTGGTATGCATGTATATCTGGACAACACTCTATGGGCATAAACATTTTTAACTCTGTGACCTTGACCTTGAACTTGGGGCCAGTTTTCAGGTTTTGAAATCTGCGACCCGCGATTCGAAAAAGGCTCATAACTTCTGTGTCCTTTCAGATATTGCTTTCATATTTGGTATGCATGTGTATCTGGACAATACCTTTCCATGCGCATAAAATGTTTGACCCCTGTGACCTTGACCTTGAACTTGAGGTCAGCGTTCAGGTTTCGAAATCTGCGACTGCGATTAGAAAAAGGCTCATACCTGCTGTGTCCCTTCAGATATTGCTTTCATATTTGGTACGCATGTGTATCTAGACAAGGCCTTTCCATTTGCATGAAATTTTTATGCCCCCGGTAGGGTGGCATAATAGCAGTTGAACTGTCCGTCAGTATGTCAGTATGTGTGTATTTGTGTATGTCAGTTTGTCCGTCCGTCCGTAAAAAAAACTTAAACGTTGGCCATTACTTTTGCATTATTGAAGATACACCCCCTGTAGTCGATAATCCAAACTCAGTTGGATAATTCAAACTGAAGAAAAAAATGTTGGCCGAAACTAAAACTGAAAGGAAGATGACTATTTTATCATTTCTGCTAATTTAGTAACGACAATGACGTAATTTTTCTACATATTTGATAGTGAATGTCTGACACACACAGGCGCTTTGAAAACTTCTAGTAAAAAAACGATAAATTTGTCTTCGAAAAATGCTAATTTACATGAAATGCGACCTATGTGTTGAATTATTTACACGATAATTAACAAAAGAGCGAACGAAACTGTAACAGAGATATGCCAAATTATATCAGGAATGTCCTTTAAAATTTTCCTTTTAACACCTAGTGTGTTTCTGTGTTAAAATCATGTGTTTGCAGGGCGGGTATTAAACATTATGGATAAATCCAAACTGACATAAAGACATCTGGCAGTTTGGTCATTATCCATCGACTTCTTGATGTTAGTTTGGAATTATCCATACACTAGTTAGGTCATTATCCAATTTGTATATTTTTGTCCCAAACAAATACGAATATATTGCGTTTTCGAGCATTTACGCCAATACTTTTCTTTACATACATACATGAAGGGTAAGTACATTTAAGTCCAAGCATTAAAACATTTAAAACCTTCGAATACAATTGTTTTTGGCCTTAACCTTTAGACAATTTCATTTACTTTTTCAAGATTTTCAAACATATTCATTTTATTTTGACGGAATTGTTTTTAATAGTTATGGGTTTATTAGCGCATTGTATCCGGCAAATAACATTTTATACAAAAGAAACGTTTATCATGTCACAACTAAACATAAATAAACGTGCTCTTAGAAATAAATGACTGAAGTCTTAATTTCTGTCGCCGTTTGTTTCTTTAGTTTGAATTATCCTACTCAGTTTGGATTATCGACGTACAGGGGTGAGATACAAACTTGATATTTGGCATGCATGTGTATCTCATGAAGCTGCACATTTTGAGTGGTGGAAATTCAAGGTCAAGGTCATCCTTCAAGGTCAAAGGTCAAAAAGAAAAAAATTCAAAGCGGCGTTCTCATGATGCTGCACATTTTGAGTGGTGGAAGTTCAAGGTCAAGGTAATCCTTCAAGGTCAAAGGTCCAAAAAAAAATCAAAGCGGCGCAATAGGGGGCATTGTGTTTCTGACGAACACATCTATTGTTTACCACTGTGACCTTGACCTTGAACTTAGGGTCCGCGTTTAGATTTTGAAATCTATTATATGGTTATCTACCCAATCAGAAGAAGTGCAAGCATTTTCATCGGACAAAGGAATATTTCAACAATGATTTTGAAATCTATTATATGGTTATCTACCCAATCAGAAGAAGTGCAAGCATTTTCATCGGACAAAGGAATATTTCAACAATGAAGCTTGTGTATTGAAAACACATATAGAGTTACACAGTAGTGGCGCAGAGATGTATTTAGTAGTCAATTGTTTGTGTTAACTCATCTGTGAAATGGTTTAGCTCATCCATCTTATGGATAAAGGGACACCTGTATATGAGAGAAGAGATAGAATGCAGTCATGCATAAAAAGCATGAGAAACTCATGGAATAAAGCCTCAGGAATCTATAAAAGGGCTGAAACTTTCAATTTGTTCAATTACACGTTTAGACTCATTACTGAAAATCTGGCAAAATGTTCACGTGGGAAAAATTTGAGAAACAATTTAAAGCAATATGGACTTTGAACAGGCACGTCAAAGACAGACATGAAATTCAACATTTTCATTGTTGTGTACAAGATTGCGATAGAAAATTTCTGAGACGCTACTATTTAGTCAACCATTTATCCTCAAAACATAACTTTTCCAAAACAGAAGCAAGAAGATTGGCTATAAGAGAGCATGTTCAGCCTTCTCATAAGTAATTCCAATAAGTATGACATGTACATAATGGACGTCAGTGAAGTTGATTCAGTATTAGATTTGTTAGGAGAGCAGGATGAGGAGGAGAAATTAGGGTATAGATTTTCACTCATTTTTTAGGTTATTTTACATTAACTTCTTCATTTCTACACCGAATTACTTCAAATTTATACTGAACATCTCTTAAGACAATACGGTCAATCTCAACTATGCATGGCCCCATTACCAACCCTGGGGCGCCCCTGGGTCAAACATGCGGCGTGGGGATACGCGTCGGCCTCTGCCACGCCATTTCTAGTTACTATTATTATTATTATTATTATATGACATTATATAGCATATATTATGACAAAATGTCATGAAGATTGGAAAATAAATGTGACTTAACAGTGTTAACAAGTTTTTACTACAATGTATAGCCATTTGAGGACAACTGCCCCGCCCTCTAGCGCCCATGTTTTACAACAGACAAGAACTATTTTCAACCTAAAATGAGATTTCAAAAGAACAAATGTTATGTCCAAGTCGTGTGGAGATTGGACCTAAACTGTTACTACTATAGTGTGTACACGATTTTTCTTTTAGTTGAAATTGTTTTCGACCTCGAGAGACCCAGTCTCGAATTTGGCAAAGACCTTTTGGGGATAGATCTTCTGACAATAAATGTGGCCCATTGAGTGTAAATAAGGTAGGTAAATGTTGACACACACCGAATTAAGGCCAACATGCTCACCATGAGGACGGTGTTCTCACGTGAGCTATAAACTCAAATAAGTTTCGTATAAACAATTGGTATACTTGTATACTCAACCAAATATAAGCACAGTTAAACTCAAGAAGCAACAGCGGGAGAATAAAATGATCAACAGTACGAGGTCCTTTATTAAAGGCGATTGGCCAATTTAAAAGCAGGCTAAAACTGTGTTAATAAACATTAAACACATATTTAAGTCAGTTAAACTAAATTCTACAATTTCGACTGATTAATGCACATTTTTACGGTCGATTCAAAGAAAATATCACAAAAGCTTTAGTCAGAACCACTGCCTAAATGTAATTAAGATTTTTTATATGAAAATTTACCTGAAACCTGAAATCGGCAATTCTTGCACGGTCACTTTCATTAAAGATCAGTTTGAACTCCTGTATTGCACAAGATAGCCTGTTTTTCCTACTCCTCTGAACATGGCAAGCTATACACTTGCCCGTAACTGAAACATAAACAATACATAACTAACCTGAATGAATTCAAACAAAATGCGAGTCTATATTAACATTTTTTTCTCAAGCGTCTTTTAAAAACTAAATTGATGTCCAATAGTACACACAGGTGGTTAGCGTGTGGCTATGATATTAATTAGTGAAAACATCATTTTGAATGATAAATAATCATATTATAACGAAAAATTAACTTTTCTGAAAAAAAAAATATTTCACTATCAAATATATATATAACAAGGTATGCAACTCAAAATCAGCCCAAAACGGGGTGCATCGCTTTGAACAGCCATATCTTCATAAATTTTGCAGCGATTTTCACGATCTCGGTCTTATTCAACGCAGAAATGAATTTCCTTTCTGGAAATGTATATGTCTTGCAATATTTTAACAAATGCTGGGTCAACTTTTAAGAAATAACACGATACACAACACGCATGACCCAGTTGACAGTGATCATGCTGTCTTTAAGACTGAAATCTTCACGGAGTAAAGGGCAACTTCCCTACAAAGTTCATGTAGTTCGATACCATAATTCAATAAAACGTATGAAAAAACATTATTACCGTTCTTGTCGTTACATTCTGCATCAAGACTAACTGTCCAGCGCCGTTTGAAACCTTTGTTTACATACATTTCAACTAACTGACATTTTAAACATACGAGTGATTTCATTGGTCCAATGCGGAGGTGTGTCTTTACAACTGGAGATTTCATTCATAAAGAATACATGATCACTGTCAACTGGGTCATGCGTGTTGTGTATCGTGTTATTTCTTAAAAGTTGACCCAGCATTTGTAAAAATATTGCAAGACATATACATTTCCAGAAAGGAAATTCATTTCTGCGTTGAATAAGACCGAGATCGTGAAAATCGCTGCACAATTGATGAAGATATGGCTGTTCAAAGCGATGCAACCCGTTTTGGGGTGATTTTGAGTTGCATACCTTGTTATATATATATTTGAAAGTGAATTTTTTTTTCTTCAGAAAAGTTAATTTTTCGTTATAATATGATTATTTATCATTCAAAATGATGTTTTCACTAATTAATATCATAGCCACACGCTAACCACCTGTGATAGTACATACTAGAAACCGAAATTGTATTTGGATAATATTATAATAACTACTAAATGTTATAGAAAACAAGAAACTACATTAATTCGTAGCTAGTTTTATCAAAATAATTATTTTAATAAATGTTAGCAATATATTATATTCCTTACTTTATACATGCACCAGTTCCAATATACTTACTACTCTCTTGAAGGTCCGTCATTGTTTCTGAAATATAGGTATATATCGATTAATATTTCAGCGCGAGGTACTTATTGTCATCGATTTTGCGAATGGTCTGATACAAGTAATTAATCATTATTTTGATAAACAGCGTCACAAAATATCATAGATTATACATATTAGGTTACTATTACGTCCTTGCAAAATAAAACTCAAGAGTTATACATTTATTTTAAATTGTATGAAATAGAAAGGGGAAAGCTGTACAATAAACGTGTTTACGAATAATTATAATTTGTTTGCACTAAAAGACGTATTTTTAGCAACTTACTGTGATTTACGACTGTCTCTAACACACGCTTGTGAATTTCACTGACCTCCACTTCAGTTACATCGATGTATGTGATGTGTTTCAAGAAATCTGGCACTGTACAAGGCTCGATCAATAATGGAATTATTGAATACCCTTCACTAATTTGTAAATGCATGGCCTCTGCCACCTCATGTTTAGCATAACCACTGTTTACAAAGTCTTCTGATAAAACCACAAGCATGTACATGCTCTTCCGTATTTTGTCCAACATGTTGGTAAGTATCGAATGACCCGCTGTAAAATCGCGCTCATGGTAGAGGCATTTTAGCCCTTCTTTCTCCAGGTTTTCAATTAAAATATGAACATTTTCGAGGTCACCGCGAGAATAACACACAAATATATGATAATCCTTGTCTACTGGAAGAGAAGGTATAGCGTAAACTTTAATATCCGCCATTATCAGCTGAACTAGTTTTCAGACGTTTCGTTACACATAATAAACTGCTGCGCCATGAGCGCATGATACGCCCGTCGTTCGCCAATGAAGTAGTAAGGTAATAAATAACCCTTTGAATCATTTTTTTACTTCAGTTTATTTAATGAAATCACGAAATTTTGACGAACAAAGTCGCATAACTCTGGAACGACAATTCAGAATTCCGTCAAAAATGAAAGGGGATCAGGGTTTATGAATATTAAGATTGTGTTAAAATTTGAAAAAAATCCATCGAAGGATATTTGAGCTACGGTAGGACATTCAATGAAATCACGAAATTTTGACGAACAAAGTCCCATAACTCTGGAACGACAATTCAGAATTCCGTCAAAAACGAAAGGGGATCAGGGTTTATCAATATTAAGATTGTGTTGAAATTTGAAAAAAATCCATCGAAGGATATTTGAGCTACAGTAGGACATTCAATGAAATCACGAAATTTTGACGAACAAAGTCCCATAACTCTGGAACGACAATTCAGAATTCCGTCAAAAACGAAAGGGGATCAGGGTTTATCAATATTAAGATTGTGTTAAAATTTGAAGAAAATCTGTCAAAGGATATTTGACGTAGCGTACGACATTAACAGACGGACGGACGGACGGACGGACAGACGGACGGACAGACGGACGGACAGACGGACGGACAGACGGACGCGGGGTATACCATAATACGTCCCGTCATAGACGGGCGTATAAAAACGTCGCCTGTTATTGATACGATAGTAGCAATGAAGAACACGTTATAACAAGTGTTTATCCTCTCGCGAATATGTCAAGCAAAAAGGCATAATCCGGAGATCGCTCGGCAGTTTAAATTAATAGAAACATACCGCAAAATTCAAGCATCTATGGAACGGATTTTAACACTCGCTAGTATGCTTCGTTATTTAATAGACCCGTGTAGCTTGTGTTATCAGTTTAAATCTAATTGTAATCATATACTAGTACACCGTTTACAACGATGTCGATATTTTGAAAACCTCACGAACTGTCTATATATAGTATGTCTATGTATAGCCGTATTACCCTGGATCAATAGACGACGTTTCAGAAATGTTAGTAAAAATGGCGAATAAAGTTAAATTGTTGTTGATTATAATCATAGCCAAGGTAAGGGTTTATTCAATCTCAGAATTATTTTTTTTAAATAGTGCTTTGTTTCCATGTGCTGGTGTTGTAAATGTACTGCAAACGTTATGTAATAATGTAACTCAGTAACATACAAACATATATTTATAAGCAATTAAAACATAACTAAAACATGCAACCAATCCCATTGACCTTGATATGTGAAACCTCAGTCTAGCAGTCGTGTCTTATTTATACACGTAGAAATACATATAATTTGAACAAAATGGTGAATATTAACGGGACATTGGGAGTTACAGGTGCACCTAAGGGACACTTTCTAAAAATAATATAAGGTATATAACGTGAAATTATATTTATTTTTGCCCTCTTATTTGATATATATTTTAATGAAGGCCATTGCGTTTTTAAAACATATCTGCAAATGTGTTTCCACGTTTAATATTTATGTGTGTTATTTATTATTATAAGCATAATGATACAAATGGTGTTTGTTATATGATCCGTTTCATACATTTATTCTATAAAACAAAACAAATAATTTCATACAGATGTGAAATAGACATGTCAACGTGTTAAATTGTTTGGCATAATTCAATATTTGCAAAAAATATGCGCTATTAATTATTATTATTATAAGTATTTGCATATTGATTCGAATGTTATGCGTGAGATACATGTAAACCACTTAACATTTTGGTCTATTGTCCATAAATATAAACAACATAATAACAGATTGTCACCCTATCACAATACTATTTTGTTTCCAACCACTGTCATGTATTACGTTCGATAGAATGTACACTTCTATTACCACATGATCACTTCCTTTACACATGGCCTTTCGATATGTATAAAATAACATGGTTAAAATTTAAGATGTACTATGCATAAGTCGTAATAAATGTCTCTTCGAAACTATTTACTTGAAAGTTAGAATGTTTATGTTAGGGGATAGGAATTCTTCTTTATTTCCAATCATACATAGTTATGTAGATCACAGGTGGTTAGTGTGTGGCTATGATATTTACTAGTGAAAACATCATTTTGAATGATACATTATCATATTATAACGAAACATCAACTTTTCTGAAAAAAAATTCACTATCAAATATATATATAACAAGGTATCCAACTCGAAATCCCCCGAAAACGGGATGCATCGCTTTGAACAGCCATTACTTCATCAATTTTGCAGCGATTTTCACGATCTCGGTCTTATTTAACGCAGAAATTAATTTCCTTTCTGGAAATGTATATGTCTTGGAATATTTTTACAAATACTTGGTCAACTTTTAAGAAATAACACGATACACAACTTGTGTGACCCACTTAACATCGATCAGACAGTATTCATGACTGAAATCTTCACGGAGTAAATGGCATTTTCCCTGCAAAGTTCCCGGACCTCGATACCATAATTCAATAAAACGTATGAAAAAACATTCTTACCGTGCTTGCCGTTGCATTATGCATCAAAACTAACTGTCCAACGCCGTTTGAAACCTTTGTTTACATACATTTCAACTAAGTGAACTTTTTAAACACACGAGTGATTTCATTGGTCCAGTGCGAAGGTGTGCCTTTACAACTGGTGATTTCATTCATGAATACTGTCTGATCGTTGTCAAGTAGGTCAAGCGAATTGTGTATCGTGTTATTTCTTAAAATTTGACCCAGAATTTGTAGAAATATAACAAGATATATACATTTCCAGGAAGGAAATTCATTTCTGCGTTGAATAAGGGCGGTTCATGAAAATCGCTGTAAAATTGATGAAATAATGGCTGTTCAAAGCGATGCACCACGTTTTTGGACGATTTCGAGTTGGAAAAATTTGTTATATATATATTTGATAGTGAATTTGTTTTCAGAAGAGTTGATTTTTCGTCATAATGTGATAATTAATCATTCAAAATGATGTTTGCACTAATTAATATCATAGCCACACGCTAACCACCTGTGATGTAGATCATCTGTTGTATTGTTCTATTCTTCGTTGTTCTATGATAAATATGTTTTACGTAAAAAGGTCAATATGCAACAATGATTTCAGATCCATATTTGTCAGGCATGTGGTGGCGGAAGCGAATGTCCAACACACAAGCCGTTCTGTTCTAGTGCTGGATGTGTAGAAGAATGTCCCGAGCCATTCTACAAAAACAACACTAAGTGTGTCCTCAACTGTGGGGATATGTTTGTTGGAGAGGACATGACCTGTGTGCAAGCTTGTTCTGATCAAGAGTTCATTGAAGAAACGTTAAAATTTGTCGGACAAGAGTTTATAGAACGGAAATGTGTAAGATCTTGTCGAGATTTTATATATAATAAAACATGCACACAATCGTGTCATATGCACAGCAATGTTATAATGGGCGATGACTTGAACCTAGCTGAACCTGGAAAACGAATGTGTGTCGAACAATGCCCTGATACACACTTATATAAAACTAATGTTACGTATAGGAAGAAGTCAGTTGCGTTTTGCTCAAAGGGGTGTAATTTTTTAATTGAAAATGGCTATTGTGTCAGCAGTTGCTCTGAAGGTAATGTGATATTTAACAGAACCTGCATTGCTAGCTGTCCGAAGTCCCATCCTGTAAGGAACCAACAGGGAGAGTGCACACAAATCTGTACTGAAATTAACGACAACGGCATGTGTGATTGCCCTCAGAATATGTCATATATCCAAAATAAAACATGCGTTTCGGAATGTTCGCCTTCAATGTTTATTAAGAATTGGATTAATCGAAATTTCTGCGTACAGTCTTGTGACCCAGGAGACTATATATTGAATAAAACTTGCGTAATGAGCTGTCCTTCAGACATGTTTGTAGCGTCAAATGAGTGTCTACAGTCATGTCCGAAAATGATGCCCTTTTACTGTAGAAACAGCGATATTTCCTCTTACGAAAAAATACCATTCACTTGCTTCAAAACGTGTCCAGAAGGCTTGTTTAGTGACAATTTCGCGTGTATTAAACAGTGTCCAAACTACACAGTAGACGGAGAGTGTCTGAATAACTGTCCACACAATAAACATTTGGTATTTGAGAACGCAACAGGCCTAAATTGTGAGTATTTGAGTTGTTCCAGTGTGGTTCATCAAACTAATTGCTTGAGTATGTGCCCGTTCGGATATTTTCAACGCAATAACGATTGCATAGCAGCATGTACCCCAGAGGAATATATTTTTAATTCCACATGTCTGTATGAATGCCCAAATAAAATGAAATCACGCCAACAAACTGTTCATTATAGTGATTTCCAGTACTATGGTTATAGTTATCATTTTACTTCAAAATCAACGCTGACAAACATGTGTGTGGATAATTGTGAAGCAAGGTCATGGAACAACACGTGTGTTAACAAATGCCCCGATGATGACGTGTATTATCAATACGTGGTAACAAATCCATGCAAAGATATCTGCAGCATAAACGCAGTTAACAGGTACGCAAGCTGTTATGAAGAGTGTTCTGAAGATATGTATGCATTAAATAATTCATGTATTTACTATTGTCCATTGCCTTATGTATCAGTTAGGGGGTCATGTTTATTGTCATGTCCACACAACCTACCTTTCAAAAACGCAACAACGTTAAAAACAAAAGAATGGAGACAAAACAAAGACAACACGTGGACATATCAAACATACGATAATAACATCGTCGAGTGCGTGTCTGAGTGCAATCGTAGTGGGCGACCATTAGATTTTGATGCATTAAAGTGTGTAGAGGTTTGTCCGAACTCCAATGGGTATGTGCAAGACAACGTCTGTAAGCCTAAGTGCTCGAAAAATATGGTTGTCAATAAGGAATCCTTCGGAATGGAATGCCGCATGTCGTGTCCAGATGGAAAGGTACTGTACAACCACACATGCATTCAGAGCTGCCCAAATGAAGCCAAATATCAGTACGGAGGAATCTGTATAACAATGTGTCCATCTGACAGTCCCTTTGGAGTTGTCGATATGAACAATAGGTGTGTTAAAGGTTGCGAAGATGGGAAGTTATATCACAACGGCCATTGTGTGTCCAGTTTTGAATGCAAAATTACAATGATAGAATTTGAAGGCCAATGTTTGGAGCGATGCCCACAAGGATACCGTTTCTCGTATACAGACGAATGCCTTAAAGACTCGAACGTTATCGTAGCCTTGTCGGTGATTCTAGCAACACTCATTGCCGTATTAGCATACAATCGCAAAATCATTGTGGACTATGTACGTGTTTGGCGTTTATTGATAAGATGGGTAAGTCTCTGCCTGAATAATTTATTTGCATTAAAAATTTACAAGTCTACAAGTCTGAATTTTTCCGACTTTATTCATGTTATCAAAAATCATATAACAGTTATGTGTTGTCAATGTATTCGTAATTATATTAAACACATACTGAATAAAAGGTCAATCGTTAATCGATTTAGAAAATCATGATAATTTTAAATGAGAACACGAATTGTAGTTAATTTAAATATGTATGCATACTTTAAAATAGTTTTCAGAACATTACGTTATAGAAGTTTCCAGTAAATTAAACGGTCAAAAGTTTAAACTAGGGAAACAGTGTGTATTCTTAACCACTTTGACTGATTTAATAATGTTTTCGTTTATCTATTTTAGAGACCAAGTGGGGTTCAAGAATTTTTGAAAATCCTTGAACAGCCAGAACCATTTCAGTTCGAGATTGACGATGACCCTGTCCCAGTCATGTTTCACAATCCAGATATAAATGATGATGGTGAGCCATTACTTCAGCTTGAAGAACTGACGTAGAAGGTGGTTTATCCAACAGCATGTTCATTTCATGCCAATATCATTCATACAATATTCTCTATTTAACATGTATGTTGAGATGTTAAGATAAAAGTACATTAGGTATAGACCAGTTCACGCGTGACGTCACGCGCACCTGCGTGTTTACATCCGGGCTATATATTGGTAGTCAAAAGAAAGATACAATCAATGGGGAGAAATAGAAGAGTTAACGCGTGACGTCACACGCACCTGCAAAGTTTAGACTCCGCCCACTGGTTGGCAAAAGAGGTGGAATTTATATAAGCGCATATAGAGAAGGTTGACGAAATCTTCGTTTTTAATGATAATCATGCACAGTATCAAATATAATTTTACTAATTATGTCTGAATAAAACATTAGCATGCAAGGAAATGCATCTTTGGAACGATTACATTGTTGTTATTATTATTTGTTTTTACTGACAACGAACTCGGGAGTGGAACACAATCTAAGAGTTCGGTATGTGGTTAAACAAAAATCTCTCTATTCTTGGCACTTCCTCGCGACCATTTTTAGTTAAAAAATGCTCAGAAATTGAAATTCTTTCAGAATAAATTAAATTTAATGAACGAAAACAAATAAGGATAAAAACAAACGACGAATAGGTCAATTGTATGTACGCGACTTATAGGGTAACTGATTTGAACCTTATATGTCTGGAAAAACTTACCTTCTTACACATTCAATAAATTATATTGTTTAATGTAATTGTTTTATTTAATTGTTCACACTAATTTAGGCACTCTTTGTAGCAGCATTTATATCCCGGTGTTTAATTGCACCTTTGTTATCACTAACCGATTATCTCGTTATGATCGGATACTGTCCAGACAATTACAAAGAAAACATGGTGTCATAAACCCAGGGACCTATACTTGGGCCCCTGCATAAACCACATGTTGCAGACGAGTGTCTGGTCAGTAAACATAAGTCACGATACCTCAATGTCATCTCTTGGCATATTGAGCAATCATTTAAGCCACATTTTAAAGCTTAAAATACTGATAAGTTAATGTTAAAATGAAATATTTTAAAATTTTAACAAAAATGAAGTAATTTGTCGGAAATGTATTAACGGGAACGAGTGTATAAATTTATTAGCCAGTTAAACTTAATAATACATTGTTTAATAACTATACATTTTAAATATTGGGCAATTTTACTGCTATGCAATTAAGGTATTAAACGGTACAGGCAAAAGTTAACTCCGCTATTACGTGTAAAGATTGTACATTACTGCAGTGTCCGAAACACGATCATGAACATAAGCAGTCACAAAAGGGGCCGTTAGATAAATTAAATATATCATTTATCATAAAATGCTATATTTTCATCACTCCTTATTACTAATAGAGATTTCAATAGACATGCAAAAACAGTTCAATTTGCGTAATTAATATGCAGGGTTTTTCCGTTTGCATGCTAAATTGAATTTATATTCATTCAATGTAAACGAAACGTAAATTCATTCAATGTAAAAGAAAATTACCACAATATTTAAAAACAGTACTGTATGCCGCTTTTTAGGGCTTTGTTTTTATAATTGATTAAATGCACCTCTGACTCTATCGATCGCTGATGAAATAAAACACTATCCACACCACTATTAATTATAATACAATTAATATATGTTTTATTAGTGTTGAAATATAATTTATTCAAGTCTTATTATCAGAAAGAATACGGATAATGTATTATTTTGTTTTGCGGAATTGTCAGTATTTAATCTTCCGATCACGTTTACTATATGCTAATAACTACTTCGTATTTTTATGAAGAGGAAATTTTATTTGTGAATATACATTTATTTGGTACTAAATATGCTATACTTGCACTTTTTTAAAAAGGGTTTTAATGTTTATTTCGTTTTTATTATCAATTTATTGACTAAACAAAAGCCCTTTATACATGTTTTACGTTACTGTAACCAGTGTTTTTGCCAACCAGTCAGTGCGCATGCGCGGAAAATCCCGAATGTAAACAATAACAATTAACTCATCTATAGAGCGTGAACGATTAAATTTAAACGATTATATTTAGATTTTATTTTTCAACATGCCAACAAGTTGTTCTACGTTACTGAAACAACTAAGATTGAACACAATGAATAAATAGAGCAAATCCAAATAAAAAACATTTACAAATTAACCATAATGGTATTTGTCTGGGCAGGGACCTTTTTCCTGGTCCGGGAAAACTAACATGTTGACACATTAAATAAACATTTAATTAAATTAAATGCAATAGTTTTCATTTGATTGTTTGCATCAATCTTAAAATCGTTTAAGCCTTTGTATTCCGGTGTTTAATTGCCCCTTTGTTCTGCCTAATCCGATTATCTCGTTTTGATCAGATATTGTCCAGACCTAACTAACAACATGGTGTCATAAATCACACTAGGTGGCAGATGACAGTCTGGTCATTAAACGCAATTGATGATGCCACCATGTCTTCATTCTGGTAGTATTAAGTAACTAGGCATTTGGTTGAATAAATTTACCACCGACATACTTAACAGTTGCTTAAATTAGATATGTTACATAATTATTGTACAAATTTGAAGTCTATAGATAATCGGAAATTGAACACGGTAAAGATACAAGCCCGTTTTATTTATAAAAAAAAAATAAAGTATTTATGAATTATAAAATGTAAATAAAAAATATTTAACGTATTTAGCGGGCATCGGTTAATTATAAATACATCATTCCGTATGAAGATGTAATGTTACGGCAATGCACGAAATACATCATAAAAACAAGAAATTACGTTTGACATCAATGGGGGTAAATAATAATGAAACAATGTGTATATATTATATTATATATGTATATATATTATGTTGTGTGTGTGTGTGTGTGTTTGTGCGTGTGTGTTAAATGTTAGATAGTTGTCACTCATACTCGATCACTAGTAACGAGTTTACAAAATACATGAATACACAGTTCAATTTACATCATGTGAGGTTGTGTTTTTCAGTTGAATGTTAATATTCCTCAAGCCATTCTCTGAACAACACCCATCCAAATAAAAATTACATGTAAATACCGTCATGAACTTCGCTTTTAATAGGGCTTTGTAGTACGTTTATTTTCAATGAAACACTGACAAATTCTAGCTATCACTAATTTTTTATTATTCTAGTTTACGCATGCAATGATAATTTCATAATTAGATGTATCATTATTTTTATCGAAGCTTTTCTGCAAATAATTATACGGCTAATGCATAGAGCTCTTTGTTGCGTCGAATTTTCTGTCGTTCAGTCTTCAGACAATCTTTATTACTTTTATGCTAATGACGCGTTCTTTTAAAATGCAAATAAATGTGTTAATGCATTCTTTTGGCACTAAACATGATATTTTTAAAATATTATTTAGGTGTTGTTTTTTTAGTTTCTTTTCGATTTATTGACTAAACAAGTCTCGTTATCCATATGCTTTGCGTTAGCTGCAAGCAATGCTTTTGACTACCAGTACATTGCGCATGCGCGAAAATCGGGAATCAAAACAATAACAATGAACTGAGTTAAATTGTCTGCAAACGGTATTCATTAAAATTTAAAGTTCAAGTGCTTCCTACATTTAATGTGTCAAGGAAACATGCTTGACCAAGTTGCACAGAAGTTTACCCAGCTGAGCCAACAGCCTCTTAACTTGAAATGAAAAATCACACTAATATAATGAACAATTTGTTTATCAAGCATTTTCAAATTATCATGACATATATGTTGTCGTCACCAGAAATCCCTAGTTTACGTTATTTGAATGTTGCCCTAATTTTTCCACAAAATTACATAAAATAAATGCTCTGACAGCTAAATTCATTACAAAAATATATGTAAACAAAAGCTAATCGTTTTTAACATTCTTCGGGTGTTAATGTTTTGAGCATCTGGTTTTGATGCTAGATTCCTTTGTAGTTATATAAATTGTTTTGTAGAGACAATTGCGTGTAAAATAAAAACCTGGAATGAAATAAGATGGTTGGCAGTGAAGTTTTCATAAATGTCTAACAACAAGACAGTAAATATCTCTTTTTTATTTAACTAATCACTTAACAAGCACGAGGTCGCTCACCTGAAACATGTGGGAACTAAACTGTAGTGTGCATACTGCGTGGCATTTTGTGTTATATTTGTATCTAGTGTTGTTTTTTTTCACTCTGAAAAACACATATTTGATATGGGCTGAGACAGCATTAGAACAAATGATCTGACATTATATCTTCAGGGAAGATGTTGAAATAAATATTGTACATTATGCTGCTGTTGTTTTTTACAGTAAAATTAGAATGCTGCTTGATATTTGCATGCATCGTTTGTTTGGATGCCTGGGTTTGTTATTGGCCTTATCATTATGAATCTTAACTAAATTGTTCACAATAGCAATAAAGGAAACCTGCCTTTCCTCTTTGTGGTCGTGTTTTATGTTTAATAAACAAGAGGGCAGTGATGGCCCCAATTCCCTTAACTTAATTGACACACTTAGAACTTCTATACTTACTTACACTAACAAGAAACAAGTAAAAACCAGGGTGGGCCAACTTTAACAGAAGGAGCGTCATTTGAACAAACTTTGTAGACTACCACTATACAAAGTTATATACCGAATATTAAACCCTTGAGCATTCAGAAATGTTTTAAGTTGCTACTTTTAAAATCTATTTTAGCTCGACTGACATATGCAGCACAGCAGAAAAATTTGAACAACTTTGAAAGAGAGTAACACAAGGATCATTGCTCTGAAATTTTATTTTAATATGCCCAATGTTTCTTGAGGGTAAGTTTTTAACTACGAACGTACGCACAAAATGATGACGGACATCAAGCTATCCTATAAGCTCTTCATGAACACCAAGTGCTCAGTCGAGCTTAACAAGAGCTGTCAGAGGACAGCGCGCTCGACTATTCGAGTGCTTGACAGTATAACGTAAGCCATCATGGGGAAATTGTTCATATTCAATAATTTATTAGACGATCTTTCAAAAATAAAAAAAATGAAAAAAATAAATATATTTTTTTTTTGGGGGGGGGGGGGGGGTAGGGGGGATGAAAGGGGGGTATAATGTGGGGTGGGGTAATTTATTAGATGATGTTTAAAAAAAAAAAATTGGGGGAGGGGGGAGGTTGGGGGGGGGGGGGAAGGGATTCTGGGAAGGGGCATGGGGTATTGTTTGGGTGGAATCCATTGTGGTATTCAGGTAAGTGTTGTTTTGTCAAAGTAATAATAAAATGTGATCATAAATAAAGAAGTTATGGCAATTAAAGCAAAATGTTCAATTATCTAAGTGTAAAAGGGGCCATAATTATGTCAAAATGCTTGATACAGTGGTCTGCTCTTGTTTATAGGTTGGGGTCATGTTGGTTAACAAGTATGCAACATATAAAAGCAATATGTCAAAGGATATAGGAAATATTTGGGGTAGTACGCAAACTTTAACATAGATTTATCAATAATATGCATATTCTAAGTATAAAAGGGGCAATCATTATGACAAAATGCTTGAAAGAGTTGTCTGCTCTTGTTTTTTTTTAGGTTAGGGTGATGTTGGTAAACAAGTATGCAAAATATGAAAGCAATATCTCAAGGGACAATAAAATTAAATGGGGTAGTACAAAAACTTTAACATTTGCTGCATATTCTAAGTGGAAAAGGGGCCATAATTATGACAAAATGCTTGATAGAGTTGTATGCTCTTGTTTATAGGTTGGGGTCATGTTGGTTAACAAGTATGCAAAATATGAAAGCAATATGTCAAGGGACAAAGAAAATATTTGGGGTAGAACGAAAACTTTAACGTTTGCACGCAGACGCTAACGCCGACGCCGGGGTGAGTAGGATAGCTCCACTATATATATTTCATATATAATAGTTGAGCTAAAAAACACAAAACAATTTTTTTAAGGATTACATATTAAACACTACACTCTCCAGAACATGGCAATGTATATTTTCAACATTATCATTAAGTAAAACATCAGAGCACAGCCAACCTACTGCCACAGGCCAAAAGACTAGACTGTCCACTTCAAACCACAGCATTTACATAAAAATCGTAATAATTGTCAATATAACATAGTGTTCAATACTTAATTGAGTAACTTTCTGGGAACACTAGGTCAAATGCATGTGTGTTAAGTGTTGTCCTAGATAAGCCTGTGCAGTCTGCACAGGCTAATCAGGGACAACACTTTCCGCCTAAACTGGATTTTTGCTAAAACGAGATTTCCTTTAAACAAAAAAACAAACATGACAGAGGAAAGTGTTGTCCCTGATTAGCCTGTGCAGACTGCACAGGTTAATCTAGGACGACACTTTATGTACATGTATTCAGTATAGTTTTCTATGAACGTGGCTCAATTGATGATCAAGACACATCTTCATCTGCTGCGTCCTCCTGGTCGAGCACTTCCTGCAGAGTCTCAAGGTCGTTGAAGGTGCCATGTTTGCTGAGAAGCACCGAGTCCTCGCCTAGCACCGTGCACAGCTCCTGTAGACGCTGTTGCATCTTGGGAATGCCTGCCAGTTGGTTTTCCAGTTTCTGCTTTTCTTCGTTGAGTGACAGACGTGTTGATGTGTCAAACTTCTCTAACCTCCATCCGCCTTCGCCATCAAACTGCAGAAGGTGTGAATGGAACTTCCTGGAGATATATGTAAAGTTTTGATAACAGCTGTCAGCATATGAAGGCCCATAACGTTTAAAGCTAAATTCACTTTTAACAAGTGGCAAAACATTACATATGGTGTAAACATCAAACAAGACATGTATTGCCATTTCCATTGTAAGATATTTTTCTGACTATTCCACTGATAAGCATTTAAAAAAATTCATAATGAATCATGTTTAAGCTCTAAAAGATAAACATGTACACATTTGACTCACTTTGTTAGATGTACAATATCAATACAACTGCTAATCTCAACAACAGTAAGAATTACCACACCACCTGAGTAAACGTGTATTTATATGTTAAAGTTTAATGGACAATAACTGGCAGCTTACCAGAGGGACGGCCTGTGAGTGATGGTAAGCAGTGTGATCCCCCTGTCCTTGATGGTCTGGTATATCTTGCTCTCCACATCAATGGACACTGCACTAGTGCACTCATCCAGCAGGGCAAACTGGGGCCTACAATGGGTCCAACTGTAGCTAAGTATTTTATCCCATAATAATAGTAAACTGATGAAATAACACAAACAGCAATAAAATGTGACTCAGAGTGGCCAAATCTCAAATTGACTTTCTTGCCTTTTTTTCAAAATTTTAATTATTTGCATCTTGATTTTGAAACAATCATACAGCAATTAGTGTCAATTTTATTGAGAAATTTAATGTAGCTGTGATTTTGAATAAATATTGAATTACAGTATCTTTTTTTTAACTGCTGGCAATAGAGATTAGTCGTAAAGCAAGATATCAATCTATTCTATTGGCAATTATATACTGGAGCCTTAAAACTACAATATAAAATAATGAAAACACCTCTAGCATGGCTTATTATCCCCACGCTTTTTGAAAAGCGTGGGGATATTGTGGTTATCTCCACCGTCCGTCCGTCTGTCCGTCCGTCCGTCTGTCCTGGCCACTATCTCCTCCTACACTATTAGCACTAAAACCTTGAAACTTACACACATGGTAGCTATGAGCATATAAGCCACCCTGCACTATTTGGAATTTTGATCTGACCCCTGGGTCAAAAGTTATGGGGGTTGGGGTGGGGCTGAGTCAGAGATTTTTACTCATTTTTTTAGGTTATTTTACTATAATTTCTTCATTTCTACACCAATTGTCTTCAAATTGATACTGAACCTCTCTTATGACAATATGGTCAATCTCAACTATGCATGGCCCCATTAACAACCCTGGGGCGCCCCGCCCAAATAGGCCACGCCCACCCAAAATTGCCTTTTACTATAATTTCTTCATTTCTACACCGATTCACTTCAAATTGATACTGAACCTATCTTATGACAATACGGTCAATCTCAGCTATGCATGGCCCCATTACCAACCCTGGGGCGCCCCGCCCACATAGGCCACGCCCACCCAAAATTGCCTTTTACTATAATTTCTTCACTTCTACACCGATTCACTTCAAATTGATACTGAACCTCTCTTATGACAATACGGTTAATCTCAACTATGCATGGCCCCATTACCAACCCTGGGGCGCCCCGCCCACATAGGCCACGCCCACCCAAAATTGCCTTTTACTATAATTTCTTCATTTCTACAATGATTCACTTCTAATTGATACTGAACTTCTCTTATGACAATTCGGTTAATCTCAACTATGCATGGCCCCATTACCAACTCTGGGGCGCCCCTGGGTCAAACATGCGGCATGGGGATATGCGTCGGCCTCTGCCGTGCCATTTCTAGTTAAACATAGAATGGTCTTCCAACCTGTGGTAAAATATTCTTGCCATGCCCATTCGTTGTTTCTCACCGCCTGACAGAACGTCCTTCCAGTCACTTTCAGCATCCCAGCCTGCCATGAAAAGAAACAGCACTGCTATTTTCAACAACACTTCAATGAAATGAAAAGTAAAAAACATTTCTATTTTAATCAGCTATCTTATATATTGCCTTACAAGTAATGACTAGTATACTTTCAAAATAAAACAAGGGACAAAATTGTCACAAAACCAGGTTTTCAATTTATTTTTTTTAAGTCTGATAAAGGGAGACAATTCAAAATGTGCATTGTTACCCCACCTTGTTTCAAATTCAATTTATTTTTACTCGTGGCGACCTTGATTTCAATTTGAAAAAAGTCTGATAAAGGGAGACAACTCAAAATGTGCATTGTTACTGATTGTTTAGTTACCCCCCTTGTTTCAAAATCAATCTATTTTTAGTCCTGGCGACCTTAACCTTGGAGATATTGACGTAATTCTTTTGCGCGACACACCGTCCAATAATGGTGAACAAATGTGCCAAATGATTTCAAAATTTTACAATGAATGACATAGTTATGGCCCACACAAGCTAATATTTGGCCATTTTTTACCTTTGAACTCTTAGCGTGATCTTGACCTCGGAGATATCAACGTAATTCTTTCGCGCGACACACCGTCCAATGATGGTGAACAAATGTGCCAATTGATTTAAAAATCTCACAATGAACAACAAAGTTATGGCCCGGACAAGCTTGTTCCGCCCATCCGCCGACATTCACCAATCTAATAACCAGTTTTTTCCTTCCGAAAACCTGGTTAAAAATTATAAAATGATATGGAGGCAGTACAAATATTTATTCTTAAACATAAGCGGTAATACACAAAACTGTTAAATCTACTGCAAAATAATTATTTATTCTTCGAGTAACATTAATTTTAATTGATTTCTGAGCTGTATAGATCCACGAATTTAAAATTCTGACAAACAATTATTCCCAAATGTTTCATTTTTAGCCTATTTGCAATGCAAATAGGCTTTTGTAATACCACATTTCGAAATCACTACTGAAGAATGGTTAGCCGTACTGATGCCTTACCAGATTTTGGCCAGACGAAATAGACATTTAATATAGTATTTGGTAATTCTAACAATGTTTCATTTAGAAACTTTTTTTTAACATGTTCTTCCAAGAATATTGCTTACATCGTTTTTAGTGATTTTTTTTAAGACCGTTTTACGTGAAAAAACGTTCTTAGAATCTAAAACAAATTTTGTTCGTAAAACAATTCTGTTCTTGTTGATAGTGACCTCACAACTACTTTCAATGTTAGCAAGACACTTCTACCCCTTGACACTTCGACCCCTACCCATTTTAGATGACTCTTCGACCCCTTGACACTTGAACCCCTATTTTCGATATTTTTGTTGAAGACACATAGACCCCTATTTATTTTAATAAAGGCACTAAGACCCCTTAATCAAAACACTGAATTAGCAATTAAATTTGTTCTTTTGCTTGTAGAAATGCCAGAATGCTTCGCACTCGTGATTTAATTCCTACGCATCTATACTCCTTACTGTGGGTTATTCGACAACAAACCATGATAGAAAAATATTATTTCTTAATTAAATACAGTAAAAAGACTTATAACATACATGACATATTAGGCAAACTCACCACCCTTAATGTGGAAGAGGCTCCTGAGGTCGCAATACTAGAACCAGTTTACAAAGGAATGGAACCAATTGATTAACTTAGTGATTAGATATCACTGAATTATTTTTGAGAATGCTAAAAATCCCAATTAGATATAAGACACCCACCTCCCTCCCTGTCGACAACGTATCTGAGGTTGACAATACTGAGGATGTCCTCGAGGTGAGCCTCTGTGAGCCCCTTCCTCTGTAGATCCTCCAGAGTGTCAGGGTAGATCACCTGGTCCCTCAGGGTCCCTATGGACATGTATGGTCTGCAAGATACAATACATCAGCATATCAACGCAGGACTTGATGGTAAGCATGGCTTAAACAGATGACATAGATTTCTTGATTAGTGGTGATCAAGCCAGCCAGTCAAGTCAGGGCAAAGCAGATATGTGAACCAACTGAACAATTTGGTTTTGGGGTTCTCAGAGGTACTATTTTTTTAACAGATGATACCCTTAACTCAGGGTAAAAATGCCAAGTGATACCATTTGATTCTGCATAAGGTCGCTGTCGTTCTCAAACCTCGTAGCTACAAAATGCCAACTTTTCAGGAGAAAAAAAACGTCACATTTTTTTATAACGATGTTTTAGAAATTGAAATTCTGTAAAAATACCAAACAAATGAAGCTGCAAAATACGGTATAAGCCGTAGACGCATAAGTCATACTGATAAGTCATACTGATATACAGAAATGGTAGCAAGAACTTCCTGAAAAAAACAATCAAGGGAACCACCCGCGAATATGCACATTTCCATTCTGTAGAGATGCACCATTCAAGTTAGAATGACAGATCAAGTGTCTACTAAATGCCTCCCTCCTTTCGGTAAGCAAAATAAACTGCTTAAAGTACAAACAAAGATTGTCATTTGGCAAATTTGGATCTACCTCTGCGGAATGTAGAACATGGTAGAAGGATCGGGTCTGTGAAGTTTACCACCATAGACCGGCCACAGGCCACTCAGTATGCGGAACAATGATGACTTCCCACAGCCATTGGGTCCTGTAATCAACAGGTGAGTTCCTGGGCCAATCTGCAAATGCAGGGAATAAATACAGTGTTCAATGCTGTTTTTATAAATAGGACATGCATGGAAATTATAGATAGTAATACATGTATAGTACAAAACAATCAATGGAGTTGCTGACTTGCCCGTCAGAAAGTAATTTGTTATTTATATACTGAAGTTGACATTTTACATTTGTCTGTAATTTTTCTGATTTTGAGAAATAGTATTCAAGGATTTAATTATATTTACGACCTTGGTAGTATCACCTGCCATGCATTTATTTCAAACATGGTATTAAGTAGCCAAATTTGGTTTTGGACCTTCTGTATTTATGATCAAATCACAATGATTTTCACAAATTATTTCATATACATGCATCAACAATTCCAATCTGAAGGTAACAATCATTATATTGAATGTCAAAGCTCTGAAAACATATTACTGAAATAATTCACATTGTTATATATATTTTATTTATCACAAACACATGTATATAACTTTGAAAGCACTTAATACTTCCATAGAAGCCATGTTTTACAATATAACACATATACTTCTAATCATGTTACCTGGAGAGACAAACTTTTAACAATGATGTCCCCGTTGGGTGTAATAATAGGCATGTCTTCAATGAAAATGCTCCCATCCGTGATCACCACTTCTCCTTTTGGAGGGAAACAACAAGTAAGTCAACGGATTTGTTGTATATATTGCATGCAACAATTTGGAATCCGTCAAAATGCAAACAAACGGTAAACCTTATGGTGCTATCCAAATTCACACTCAAGAACTATGGCAGCATACAAAATGTATTTCCTTCTCAACAACCATGGCAATTGTTTATGTTTCAAACTCTGAAATTTATGGAAAAAAACACACAAAAATCTCATGGGTAATAAGTTTATTTCTAATTGCCACGAACATACCTCAGACTTTTTACTCTTACTCTAGGAAATTACCAATTTATTCGAGTGCTTAACAGTATAACGTAAGCCATCATGGGGTAATTGTTCAAATTATTCAATAAGGTCAAGGTAATAGTTCAGGTCTATTGAACATTTGTAAAGACATAAAACAAACTAAATAGATTTTATTTTAAGTTTGATAGCAATAGCTTGGGTGGGAAGTTTGGACGGTCCTTCAAAAATAAAGTAAATAAATAAAAAAGGAAAAAAACATTTATTTTTTTTTTGGGGGGGTAGGGGTGGTTGAGAGGGGGATATAATGTGGGGTGTGGTCATTTATTAGATGATATTTCAAAAATAAAAAAAGGAAAAAATAAATATATTTTTTTTTGTTGGGGGGGGGGAGAGGGGGGGCAGGGATTCTGGATTGGGGCGTGGGGTATTGTTTGGGTGGAATCCATTGTGGTATTCAGGTAAGTGTTGTTTTGTCAAAGTATTAATAAAATCTGATTAGTTTAGATCAGAAGTTATGGCAATGTAACTTAAGTAATATGCATATTGTAAATGGAAAAAGGGCCATAATTCTTACAAAATGCTTGATACAGTTGTCTGCTCTTGTTTATAGATTGGGGTCATGTTGGTAAAGAAGTTTGCAAAATATGAAAGCAATATGTCAAGGGACATTGAAAATATTTGAGGTGGTACGCAAACTTTAACATAGAATTATCAATAATATGCATATTCTAAGTGAAAAAAGGGCCATAATTCTTACAAAATGCTTGATACAGTTGTGTGCTCTTGTTTATAGGTTGGGGTCATGTTGGTAAAGAAGTATGCAAAATATGAAAGCAATATGTCAAGGGACACTGAAAATATTTGAGATGGTACGCAAACTTTAACATTTGCACGCTAACACTAACCGTAACGCCGACGCCGGGGTGAGTAGGATAGCTCCACTATCTATATTTCATATATAATAGTCGAGCTAAAAATGAATTAGATTGATCCTACTGACTGTTTGTTAGTGTAATGTATTTATATATAAATGTATATGCATGCGTGTTAAATATATGTATTGTCAACTATAACAGTATAAGAATTGGAGCTTGCTTGACCAAACTGATACAATTTTAATGACCTCTCAGTGAACTAAATGTGCGCATTTAGCCAGCTAGATCTGAAGTGGTAAATCCAAACCATTTTACTCAGATTTTTGTTTTAACAAGTAATAATATGGTTTGTAATATTTGTATGGCCTAAAACCTGATGGATCATGGGAGTCTTAATAATTTGTGTAATGTTACTACCACTTTTTGCACAGATGATTTAGCTAGCAGTAGCAAAAATAGGTAGTCTTGACATAAACACAATTTGTTACATTCCATATCTAGGGTAATGGGTTACTTCACAATCAAATTTGTTTGGTCCTGCATTCTGCATATGAGTCTAGTGATTGAAATCGGGGTTGAAAACAAAAATACCATTTTAAATGTTGTTATGAATTTTATGAAAAGGTAATTTCAGTTGAAATCGTCTGAAAACAAAATATTGAGAAAACGAGATTGCCAAGCAATTTTGTCCCCTACCAGTGAAACTCCACCATTGTCAGTAATTTTTTTTTTTTTTTTTTTTTTTGCCATAGCAACCAGAATTCTTGACGTAGGAACAAAATGAAATGACGTGCATAATCTCCATATTGCCATCTATGTATGTTTCAAGTTTCATGAAAAAATATGAAGAACTTTTAAAGTTATCGCAGGATCCAGAAAAGTGTGACGGACAGACTGACAGAAAGACTGACAGACAGACAGAGCGCAAACCAAAGGTCCCCTCCGGTTTCACCGGTAGGGGACAAAAACAGCAACCATTGGAAAATATGCTCCTCCCACCTCCTTCTATTAAACAAGACGGCCAAGATGGCCCTAGTTCGCTCACCTGAGAGGAGTCGGTTCATTCAATCTTTACCTAATGTAAAACTTGTCCAGACAATCATCCTGGTCAAGTTTCATCATTATTGAACCAAAACTCTGGTGTATGGAGTGTTTTTGTTTTTGTAAGATTTGAACTGGTTACCTATATTTTGAGTTGACCCCCTTACCAAACATCAAACTTTGCTTACAAAAATAAATATTTTGACCAAGATTCATAAAATCTGAAACAAAATTGTGACCTCTAGAGTGTTTACAAGGATTTTGTATAATATAATGAAAATTTGGACAATATAAGGGCAATAATTATGGCATTAATTATGTGATTTTGCTCATTATTAAACTTGACTGAGATCTTTCAGCAACTTTCATAAAGAATGCTTGAGAAGTGTGAATGCTAGAGTGTTTACAAACCAAATGTGGACCAACGGACGGCGGACAAAGACCAATTCTAAAACCTCACCTGAGCAATCAGGTGAACTAAAAAGTGTGTTTCACCGATCTGAGCCATTTTCCAACTTGTCCGAGAAATCAATAAAACCAATGTATTGACTAAGTTTCATGATGATTAGGCAAAAAATGAGACTTCTATAGTGTTCAATCACAAGGTTTCTCTCTAGTCACATAAGGAAAACTGCCCCCCCCCCCTGGTGGCCATGTTTTTTTACTGATCAGGACCATTTGCGAACTCATCTGAGATATATATAAAACCAATCATTTCACCAAGTTTCATGATGATTGGGCAAAAAATGTGACTTCTAGAGTGTTCACAATTAAGCTCTTTTAACTATATAAATATAAGAAAACTGCCCCCCCCGGCAGCCATGTTATTCAACTGACCAGAACCATTTTTTAACTCAACTCTGGTATCAAGGAAACAAATGTTCTGACCAAATTTCATGAAAATTGGGCCAAAAATGTGACTTCTAGAGTGTTCACATGTTTTCACTATATACATATAGAGAAAAATGCCCCGCCCACTGGCGGCCATGTTTTTCACCGATCTGGACCATTTTCGAACTCGTCCGAGATATCAATAAAACCAATGTTTTGTCCAACTTTCATGATGATTGGGCAAAAATTGTGACTTCTAGTGTGTTTACAAGGTTTCTCTATAGCCAAATAAGGAAAACTGCCCCGCCCACTGGCGGCCATGTTTTTCAACGGACCTGAACCACTTTTGAACTCAACCAACATATCATTAAGACAAACATTTTGACAAATTTACATGAAGATTGGGCATGAAATGTTACTTCTACAGTGTTTACAAGGTTTTTCTTTTTTTTGACCTAGTGACCTAGATTTTGACCCAGCATGACCCAGTTTCCAACTCCAATGAGATACCATTGGGACAAATCTTCTGACCAAGTTTCATGAAGATCGGACAAAAAATGTGGCCTCTAGAGTGTTTACAAGGTATCTCTATAGCCAAATAAGGAAAAACTGCCCTCCCCACTGGCGGCCATGTTTTTCACCGATCTGGACCATTTTCGAACTCGTCCGAGATATCAATAAAGCCAATGTTTTGTCCAACTTTCATGATGATTGGGCAAAAATTGTGACTTCTAGTGTGTTTACAAGGTTTCTCTATAGCCAAATAAGGAAAACTGCCCCGCCCACTGGCGGCCATGTTTTTCAACGGACCTGAACCACTTTTGAACTCAACCAACATATCATTTAGACAAACATTTTGACAAAGTTACATGAAGATTGGGCATGAAATGTTACTTCTACAGTGTTTACAAGGTTTTTCTTTTTTTTGACCTTGTTACCTAGATTTTGACCCAGCATGACCCAGTTTCCAACTCCAATGAGATACCATTGGGACAAATCTTCTGACCAAGTTTCATGAAGATCGGACAAAAAATGTGGCCTCTAGAGTGTTTACAAGGTATCTCTATAGCCAAATAAGGAAAACTGCCCCGTCCACTGGCGGCAATGTTTTTCAACGGACCGGAACCACTTTTGAACTCAACCAACATATCATTAAGACAAACATTTTGACAAAGTTACATGAAGATTGGGCGTGAAATGTGACTTCTACAGTGTTTACAAGTTTTCTCCTTTTTTTGACCTAGTGACCTAGTTTTTGACCTGGCACGACCCAGTTTCGAACTTGACCGAGATTTCCTTGGGAAGAAGCTTCTGACCAAGTTTCATGAAGATCAGACAATAAAGGTGGCTTCTAGAGTGTTTACGAACAAATATGGACGGACGGACGACGGACAAAGACCGGTCACAAAAGCTCACCTGAGCAATCAGGTGAGCTAAAAAATGAGTAAAAATCTCTGACCCGGCCCCACCCCAACCCCCATTACTTTTGACCCAGGGGTCAGATCAAAATTCCAAATAGTGCAGGCTCACTCATATGCTCATAGCTACCATGTGTGTAAGTTTCAAGGTTCTAGTCCTAATAGTGTAGGAGGAGATAGTGGCCAGGACGGACGGACAGACGGACAGACAGACGGCGGAGATAACCACAATTGACTGTATTGTCATAAGAGGTTCAGTATCAATTTGAAGTGAATCCGTGTAGAAATGAAGAAATTATAGTAAAAGGCAATTTTGGGTGGGCGTGGCCTATGTGGCCGTGGCGCTTAAGGGTTGGTAATTGGGCCATGCATAGTTGAGATTAACTGTATTGTCATAAGAGAGGTTCAGTATCAATTTGAAGTGAATCGGTGTAGAAATGAAGAAACTATAGTAAAAGGCAATTTTGAGTGGGCGTGGCCTATGTGGGCGGGGCCCCAGGGTTGGTAATGGGGCCAGGCATAGTTGAGATTGACCGTATTGACATAAGAGAGGTTCAGTGTCGATTTGAAGACAATCGGTGTAGAAATGAAGAAATTATAGTAAAATAACCTAAAACAAGGGACAAAATTGTCACAAAACCAGGTTTTCATTGTGAAAAAAAATCTGATAAAGGGAGAAAACTCAAACTGAACTTTTGAAATAAACAAACAAAATTAACCCCCTTTGTTTTTTTAATCTATATTTAGTCGTGGCGACCTTGACATTGGAGATATTGACGTGATTCTTTCGTGCGACACACCGTCCCATGATGGTGAACAAATGTGCCAAATGATTTTAAAATCTCACAATGAATGACATAGTTATGGCCAGGACAAGCTCATTTATGGCCATTTTTGACCTTTGAACTCAAAGTGTGACCTTGACCTTGGAGATATCGACGTAATTATTTCACGCGACACACCGTCCAAAGATGGTGAACAAATGTGCCAAATGATTTTAAAATCTGACAATGAACGACATAGTTATGGCCTGGACAAGCTTGTTCCACCCGCCCACCAGCCCGCCCGCATTCGCCAATCTAATAACCAGTTTTTTCCTTCGGAAAACCTGGTTAAAAATGAGTAAAAAACTCTGACCCGGCCCCTGCCCAACCCCCATAACTTTTGACCCAGGGGTCAGATCAAAATTCCAAATAGTGCAGGCTCACTCATATGCTCATAGCTACCATGTGTGTAAGTTTCAAGGTTCTAGTGCTAATAGTGTAGGAGGAGATAGTGGCCAGGACAGATGGACAGACGGCGAAGATAACCACAATATCCCCATGCTTTTCAAAAAGCGTGGATAATGAAAATTTGGACAATATAAGGGCAATAATTATGGCATTAATTATATGATTTTGCTCATTATCAAACTTGACTGAGATCTTTCAGCAACTTTCATAAAGAACGCTTGAGAAGTGTGAATGCTAGAGTGTTTACAAACCAAATGTGGACAGACGGTCGGCGGACAAAGACCAATCCTACAACCTCACCTGAGCAATCAGGTGAGCTAAAAAGTGTGTTTCACCGATCTGAGCCATTTTCCAACTTGTCCCAGAAATCAATAAAACCATGGTATTGACTAAATTTCACAATGATTAGGCAAAAAATGTGACGTCTATAGTGTTCGATCACAACTAAGGTTTCTCTCTAGTCATCCCCCCCCCCCCCCCCCCCCCCGTTTTTTTGGCTGATTGGGACCATTTGCGAACTCATCTGAGATATATATAAAACCAATCTTTTCACCAAGTTTCATGATGATTAGGCAACAATTTTACTTCTAGAGTGGTCACAAGCTTTTTTTACTACTATATAAAATAAATATAATAAAACTGCCCTCCCCCCCGTCAGCCATGTTATTCAACTGACCAGAACCATTTTGAACTCAACTCTTGTATCAAGGAAACAAATGTTCTGACCAAATGTCATGAAAATTGGGCCAAAAATGTGACTTCTAGAATGTTCACGTTTTCACTATATACATATAGAGAAAAATGCCCCGCCCACTGGCAGCCATATTTTCACCGATCCGGACCATTTTATAACTCGTCCGAGATATCAATAAAACCAATGTTTTGACCAACTTTCATGATGATTGGGCAAAAATTGTGACTTCTAGTGTGTTTACAAGGTTTCTCTATAGCCAAATAAGGAAAACTGCCCCGCCCACTGGCGGCCATGTTTTTCAATGGACCAGAACCATTTTTGAATTCAACCAACATATCATTAAGACAAACATTTTGACAGTTACATGAAGATTGGGCATGAAATGTGACTTCTACAGTGTTTACAAAGTTTTCCTTTTTTTTGACCTAGTGACCTAGTTTTTGACCCAGCATGACCCAGTTTTGAACTTGTCCGAGATATCATTGGGACAAATGTTCTGACCAAGTTTCATGAAGATCGGACAAAAAAAGTGGCCTCTAGAGTGTTTACAAGGTATCTCTATAACCAAATAAGGAAAACTGCCCCGCCCACTAGCGGCCATGTTTTTCAACGGACCAGAACCACTTTTGAACTCAACCAACTTATTACACTGTAACTCCAATATAGCGCGGTCAATGGGGTCCAAGCCGCGAAACAGCGTTATAACGGATCCGCGTTATAGGTTTTGAGCTCATTAACTGCAGGGCGCTATAAAAAAAAACAGGTATAGAATAGCCTATAATATAGGTCATGTATATTGCCATGCTGTGTTGACGCAAATACATGCATATAAACCGAATCGTATCGATAACAGTATACATACCGCTTTTCTTATGTGCACATTTATCCGATAATCCAATAAAATATCAACATCACTTAAAAATAATAATGTTGAACATTAATGACGATATATGTTTAAGAAATTCGTAAACACAACCGTACGCATATATGCCATTTTCAGAAGTGTTAAGAGTACAGTGCATTATGGTGCAGAGATTTCATTGGACGAGCGACTTTAAATTTAGATTGAATGCAATACGACTCATGTACAAAAAAATGTTTATTGCGTCATACGCATGCAAAAAACGTGTTTCCCGGGGACTTTCTGATACCGCGCGAAAATGAAAGTGAAACTCTGTTAACAATTGCCGGTACACTGCGTTCGCATGTAAATAAATCGTCTGCATTATTTAATTTCTTATACACGAACTGAAAGATTAAAAGACATATTACTAGAATTACTTGATTTGTATAACTATCCCGCTTGCACTAAACTTATGGAAATTATCGCACTGAACCGCTCTGATGAGGAATACATGTAATAAACACTGACACGCGAGTTTTTCACACCTTTATTGACATTACACAACAGATTAACACCAATTAGCTGTCGGTGTTGTTTAACCTCGAGGCGATTATAATCGGTTCAACGGACGGTTGAATAAAGCAATCAACATGACTGTGATTGCCGCCATCTTTGAATTGTCTGAAAATACATGAAGTTGCATAATACGGATTTGAATCAGAAATCAAATGGAAGGTTGGAGAAAAAATGGGATCCAAGCACCCTCCGCGTAATATTGGATTCAGCGTTATAACGGAGCGCTTTATATTGGAGTTACAGTGTATTAAGACAAACATTTTGACAAAGTTTTGACAAAGTTTCATGAAGATTGGGCATGAAATGTGACTTCTACAGTGTTTACAAAGTTTGTTTTTTCTTTGACCTAGTGACCTAGTTTTTGACCTGGCATGACCCAGTTTCGAACTCGACCAAGACATCATTGGGACAAAGCTTCTGACCAAGTTTCATGAAGATCGGAAAAGAAATGTGCCCTCTAGAGTGTTTACGAACAAATGTTAACGGACAGACGGATGACGGAAGGACGGACGATGGACAAAGACCGGTCACAAAAGCTAATCAAAGCGCTGAAGGCACTGAAAATGTTTGCTATTGCATAATTTAACACGCAATTCATTTTTCAAAATCAATCGCAAGTTTGAAATGAACACACGCCATTCAACTTTATAAAGTGTGTGTCATAGCGCACGGGTCGAGTTTTGTGTGCACTTTTTATCATCCTTATTATTTCATAGAAATAACTAAGACAAAATAAAAACAACATGCTTTTTGGAAGTTCTGAAAGCATAGAAAGTATGATGAAAATGGTAATGAGAACTTAATATAAAGAAAATTTGCAGTCACCATCATACTAAAGGAATATTTTTTCTAATATCACCAAGAATATAAATCCATAATGAAAGTTCCGTGTACAAAACTTTTGATTTTCGACACCATATACAAATTCAAAATATACAATAATCTTTGTATCTTGTATATGGAGGAATAAAAGTATATAAACATTGCTGTTTATGCTTTACTTGTCACCCGAGCAGTTCACACGGTGTCAACAATGCTAACATAAACATAGGAATAGAGCACTAATGCGCTTTAAGGCATAGCTGTTTCAGTTTTCATCTTAGTGACTTTTACGTAACGTCAACAGACACGCATGAATATTTTCGAATATTTAATAAGCTGATTCGAGATACAACTCGGAATTTTTGCTGCATCACTGCGTATGTGCTCAATTCAAAGGATGTAGCACTGTTCAGTGTAAGGAATTCCGGACTACTCTCTGTATGCTCAAACAACACAAACTGTGGCCCTGTTACAATTACGCGTTACAATCCATCTCGCAGAATTTCACTTTGGCCTCCAAGATGAGAAAACAATCATTAGCGAAATAGTATAGTGTCATGATAAGAGAAAATCGTTTAATTATCATACCACAATGTTTGCCGTACTTGGTCAGCACGTCTGGAAATCATTCCTTAATGTGTGGATAGGCTGCCATTATTAACAAGTTTGCTATTTTGAATTCAATTTAGTATCAAAAAGCATTGTTCTTAAATGTGGCATTTTCAATTCGCAATGAGATTTGTAATGACCCTCGTCATGCGAAAATGGGTCTTATTCCATATGCGCCCATCATATAAATAGCCCACTCAGCTATCCCTCCTTGAGGTAAGCAGAAACATAACATATTGAGTGATTTTAAAGCGAACAGCATCGCCTATGGCCTGACTGCGCAAAAGCGCATGTTGGGTTTAACAAACGCTTGCCGAAACGCATAAGACCCATTTTCGCATGACGGCGCTATTGACGTGTGATTTAAATGTGTCGAAAGAAAACTGCGTTTAAATCAAATATTAACATACGATATATTTCGATAGTGAAGAAAGATTCTCATAACAAGGCATATGAGGACACATATGAAGTGCTCTCCCGTAGTATATTTTTTATTTACTCACACTAATGTGTGGTTTGACAATGCTAACACACATTTCATGCGGTGAATATGCAGCTTACAAGTGAAAAACACAGCACAATAGTTTAACTTTTTTTTAATTGTATTTAATTATTTAGAAAAGTAAATTGCTAACTTTATTTCAAAGTCAGCGTATACGCCGACTACATTTTTAAAAGACATTTATTGTTATAAATATATTTAATATAATATATTTAGTTGTTTTCGGTTTTAGCGATTATAAAGCATTTTCAAGGTTGCCTATAGTATGCCTGTAGTAATTGATGAACTCATATCCAACTTTCTATGTATTGAGAACTGTGAATATAAACAAGCTAAACCTTCTACTAACCTTCTACTATTGCGTTGCTAGCACCCGTAAATACAAAAGATCGCGCTATCTGTTGAGAACCAAAGAACGTTTTCCAGAAATACCCGCTGTAGTAGCATGAACGAGGTTATGAAACAGGTCATTCGTATTATTATTATAAATTGTTTGTTATATTTGGGTTTAGCGATTATGAAACAATTTTTTGTTTTTTGTCTATCGTATCGCTGAAGTTATTGTTGAACTTATGTTCAACGTTTTATAAATTGAGAATATAAATAAACTTTCCTTTGTTTATCGACAGGCGCATCTATTTTAATAGCCTCATATCATGAATGCCAAAACACCCGCGAAAAAGAACCACGTGACCAAATAGGACGCTAAACCCAAATACCATGCGACTAAGACTTTTATTATGTAAGAACGCTCCGCAATTCCTTTGAAGCCGGGGGCTTTTGATTGCTATTACGTAAAGAATTGACCTCTAACTAAAGTAAGCAAAGGAAACGCAGCACCTAATTGACCCATCCCTTCTATGTGCGAAGGCAGATTGAATTTTACTAATGTATGGTTTGCCTATTATAACACACATTATAATGCGGTAAATATGCGACTAACAAGTAAAAAACACTATAATTGAACTTTTGTTTTGAATTAAGTTATTTAGAAACCAAAATTCCAAACCTTATTTCAAAACAGCAAGACTACATTTTTAGAGAATATTCTTGTTATATTTAAATGTTTTTTAACATTTTCAGCGATAATGAAACATTTTTTATGTTGTCTATCATATCCCTGTAATAATTGTTGAACTCGTGGTCAACGTATTATTAATTGAGACCTGTGAATATAAACAAGCGTAACCTTATACTAGTGCGTTATTCTCACCCAGACTCCCCTTTGTTTATCGCCAGCCTCAGATTTATGAATGAGATGAGCGAAAATACTACGTCACGCAGACGCAGCAGAAAGTGGACTATTTTAATCATTCATAAACAATCTCCTCCGCGACACGTACAATACGATCATTGTTTTTTTATTCTTTTCTATAAAACACCATTCGAAACTATTGCATTTAACACAATATTAATATAATGTTTCCATTTGTGAATAAACATAATTGGAGAACTCAAACCTCTTGCATAAATTATACAACTCTTTCTTGCGCGGATAAGTAAGCGGGAATTGGGCTAATCATACCTAGGCTGTACCGACCTGAATTTTACATTAAGCACTTTAGACGGTCGCTAAAGCGACCATCTAAAAACCTGGGGTTTAAGTAAACATACGAGAAGTCGTGAATGCAAGACCAAAGAGATAATTTCAATGACAACCAACCTGCAGCTGTTAGTGGTCCAGACAGCTTCTCCAATTGCTTCTTGCCCTGGGCCTTCTTGTCATTAGTCACTATGTTGCGTTCATACTTCCCTTTCCTCACATCATCAAACACCGAGAACATT
The DNA here is from genome assembly GCF_020536995.1 of Dreissena polymorpha. Classification (NCBI taxonomy): domain Eukaryota; kingdom Metazoa; phylum Mollusca; class Bivalvia; order Myida; family Dreissenidae; genus Dreissena; species Dreissena polymorpha. The sequence goes on along the minus strand of NC_068355.1, from coordinate 45,941,858 downwards.
GCATACACCCTTGATGTGTAACCTGCCAGCTCTGTAATCTGGAAAATAAAAGGTTTATTATATGATTAAGCATTCCCAACATGGTTTGTATAAGCAATTACTAGGAATAATCATAAATTAAATGTTGAATGTTATCTTATAGGAGGATTTTTTTTACACAAGTGTCAACTTAATGCCAACTAGCTATCCAGCAGGGGTTATCACATTATGATCTTAAGGAAGTCAAGATGGCAACTTCCATGCAGAGACAGGTATTTTTGTTACTTTTTATACCCTTCATTAAATTTATTAATTTGTTAAATGCTTCTCACTTTCCAGCCATATCAGCAAGACAGTGATGAGCGTTTATTTTGTATTAATATTCCCTCTATATCCCTAGTTTATTCGCAACAAAATTTCTAAGCTAAGCTGGATCACAAAATAATAGCTCCATGCTATGCAATTTGTAGCGAGTAAAGTTGAGATATTAAGTTATTTTCAATACAAAATAAATGCTTATCACTTTCTTAAATGGGTATAAAACAGCGAAAAAAACTAGTTTTTGGATGAACGTTGCCATCTCGATCATCACATTATTACCACCTCTGCTATCAGGGGTGAAAAATTCTTTAAATTGCTACTTGCTTTGTAGGACTAGTGATTGCAAACACAGACTCTCCCTTAGAAAATCTGTACTCGCCCTTACAAAATCATGTGATGGTAACAAAATCAAAACAACAAACCGTCGGAGACGGGTGATGCTCCCCAAAGGTTTTTTTTGTCACAATATTGCACTATATATTCAGATAAAAGGAAATGTCTTGAGGGCACAGTAGTTGGGGGGACAAAAAAAATTTTATAGAAAATTTCAAAGAGCCATAACTCTGTGAAAAATCATCCGACCAGAACCCGCTGAGTATATGCACATCTCCTCTTGGTAGTGAAGCTTCCCATAAAGTTTCATTGAATTCGGGTCATTAGTTGCTGAGAAATAGCCCGGACAAAAATTTTGCACGGACGGACAGACAGACAGACGCACACACGGACAGACGAAGCGGCGACTATATGCTCCCCCCAAAATAAATTTTGGGGGAGCATAATAACATGTTTTATCATTTGCTAACAAGTACATATATATCAATTCAGAACGATTTTCAAATAGATTATAAATAATTATTGTAATATTTCTTAAATACGTGCAGTAAACTTTACCCAAAACCTGAACAAAAAATTGAAGACAATATATTTGAAACAAGAGCACCGCCTTGCGGGTGCAGACCGCTCATCTATTTTCTTTTTAAAGGTGAAGGGACTCTCATTTTCAATCACAAAGGAGGGAGGAGTGGAGTGAAGAGGGGTGTATAGTGTGGGGTTGTGGACATTTATTACATTATCTTCCAAAAAAGCGAAAAAAAAAAAAAAAAAAAAAATCGGGGGGGGGGGGGGGGGGGGGGGGGGGTTTGGGTGCGATGGTTGAACGGTATTTCAAACATAACCGTTTTTAAAAAAAAATGGGGGGGGGGTATAGTGTGAGGGTGTGGTGATAATTTGTGAGATGATCTTAAAAAAAAAAAAAAAAAAAAAATCAAAAAAAAAAATTGGGGGGGGGGTGGGGTGGGGGGGGGTGGGGGTATAGTGTGAGGGTGTGGTGGACATTTGTGAGATGATCTTAAAAAAAAAAAAAAAAAAAAAAAAAATTAGGTGGGGGGAGGGGGGGAGGGGGGAGAGGGGAGGGGGGGGAGGGCACGGGGGATGGTTTGGGTGAAGTCTATTGTGGTATGTCAGGTAAGAGTAGTTTCATCAAAGTATCAATCAAATCTAATCATAAATAAAGAAGTTATGGCAATTTTAGCAAAATTTAATAATTTGACCTTGAGAGTCAAGGTCATTCAAAGGTCAAAGTAAAATTCAAGTTGCCAGGTACAGTAACCTCATGATAGCATGTAAGTATTTGAAGTTTGAAAGCAATAGCCTTGATACTTCGAGTGGATCGAAACACAAAATTTAACCATATATTAAAAGTTACTAAGTCAAAAAAGGGCCATAATTCCGTAACAATAACAACCAGAGTTATGCAACTTGTCCTTTTACTGTACCCTTATGATAGTTTGTGAGTGTTCCAAGTATGAAAGCAATATCTATGATACTTTAGGGGTAAAGTGGACCAAAACATAAATCTTAACCAAATTTTCAATTTTCTAAGTATAAAGGGCCCATAATTCCGTCCAAATGCCAGTCAGAGTTACATAACTTTGCCTGCACCGTCCCCTTATGATAGTTAATAAATCTTGCAAGTATGAAAGCAATAGCTTTGATACTGTAGGAATAAAGTGGACCTAAACACAAAACTTAATCAAATTTTCAATTTTCTAAGTATAAAAAGGGCACATAATTCTGTCAAAATGACAGTCAGAGTTACATTACTTTGCCTGCACAGTCCCCTTATGATAGTTAGTAAGTGTTGCAAGTATGAAAGCAATAGCTTTGATGCTTAAGGAATAAAATGGACCTAAACACAAAACTTAACCAAAATTGTCAATTTTCTAAGTATAAAAAGGGCACATAATTCTGTCAAAATGCATGCCAGAGTTATCTAACTTTGCCTGCCCAGTCCCCTCATGATAGTAAGTAAGTGTACCAAGTTTGAATGCAATAGCATTGATACTTACTGAGAAAAGTGGAACTAAACGCAAAACTTAACCAAAATTTTCAATTTTTTAAGTATAAAAAGGGCACATAATTCTGTCAAAATGCACGCCAGAGTTATCTTACTTTGCCTGCCCAGTCCCCTCATGATAGTAAACAAGTGTACCAAGTTTGAATGCAATAGCATTGATACTTTCTGAGAAAAGTGGACCTAAACGCAAAACTTAACCGGACGCCTACGCCAACGCCGACGCCGACGCCAAGGTGATGACAATAGCTCATAATTTTTTTTCAAAAAATAGATGAGCTAAAAATAACATATATGCATTATTCTTTAACTTTAATAAACTTTTTGCATACATATAATATGAATCATGCATCAGTAAACATTATTATTCAAACGCATTTGCATCCTTTTGCGTCTTCAGAAAATAAGTTATAAAAAGACGTCACAAGCTGCGATCAGTTCCAAAATTTCAGTCTCACATCATCAAAGATACCGTCGAGACAGTTGTAGATAAACACTCCTGCATTTTCTACTAATGAACACAATTCTATTTAAGCATTTTCCAGATAAAATTTCTGGCTTTACCAAGTGTTTTTAAGAACAAAGACACAGACACTGTTGAAGTGGCATTTTGATAGTTTTCAATGGCATTTTGGCAATTTTACACAAGAATAAGGCACTGTCACGATCAGACTAGCATAAGATGAATCATGCTCGCCAAACAATTTTATCACTCTGGAACCTATTTAACTTTTTATAATATTTATTTTTTTTAAATGTTAAAACTGGGCTGTGAAAATACTTTGCTTATGTACATATATTTTTTATGTCCAAAATCTTTGTTTTCAAGTCTGTTTCCCACACATTATCACTGGGCTCTGGCAGACTATCGAAATTTTCGCCATCGGCAAAATTTAAGAAAAGTGGCTATACAATCTTTCCGTATGGAAAGCTTATACCTGAGCAAGTTACCAGTACATAAAGATCATATAGAACTTACAACTCATTAATTTTTTTACTCAATTGAATTTGATGAAGATATTTGAGTAAGAAATGTGTTGATGTTTACCTTGGAAATACTTGTTTTCTCACATTGATATTGCACTTTTTCATGGACAAGTTGACAGGAAAAATCTGCTTTTGTCTGTTTGTAAAATATCCTTTGTCTGTTTGTAAAATTACCTATATGTATACATACATGCTCTATGCAATGCTCAGTTTTGCCAAAAACGAAGATACATAAACATTCTTTATGGTATAAAATTTCACCAAATATCTATTATTTTGTAAACAAAGTCTAAAATAGATGAGCTGCACTGCACATATTTCACAACTTATGCTGTAAAAATAGGATAGAGAAAAAGAATAATCTTCAAAACTGTGTACTGACATTATAGAATCAGACTAGCATATATTTCAAAAACTTACCAGAATAGTTTCGGTTTAAATTTATTCTATCAAAAGGCTAACAACTGACAAATCTGGATACTCTTTTTTTTCTTGCACTATAGTGTGTTTTTGGATTGGTATGCATGGTCAAAATTTTACTCTTCTTTACACATGAAAATGTACCCTTTTTGAGAAAAAAAAATGTTAACATGGTTCACATGGTTCTCTTGATCTTCCTCAACAACACCAGTACTGGTTATAGACCAAGGAAATGGACTCGAGACCTTTCTATAAGCCTGAGGCTTTCTATGCAATCAAGCTTAAATTAATAGGTTTAAACAAAATTAAACTAAACATGTATCACACACACAAACTACTTCTGTCCTGTTACCTCTTTGTAGGATGATATCATCCTTTCAATAGCATCGGCAGAGTTGATGAGAAGGTTTCTGGCCGTCGTGAACGCACGTGTTCTATCACTTACACCTCCATCAAAATCATCATCTATTTTGGAGCCTATCAATAAACATACAAACATACATGATTTATTATCTTTAAACGGGAATAGACTTAATACTTTCAGCAAACCAATTGCATTCTATCTAAATATATCTGATATTTCTTCACCATGACTGCAAGACTTCACTTCGTATCCTAACTAATGATATATCCATTTTATTTGATTATTGTAGAAAACAATTTTTGATTATTTTAAGCAAGTTTGACATCATTTCATTTTCATTTGTTGTGTTTTAGATAAGACCAGAAGGCTCTGACATTTAATGATTTTCATCCATTAAAGAGTCACACAGTGAAACATTTTAGTCATAGAGTGAAACAATCCTAATAAATTTTTCTATTTTAAAATGCATTTGTGATTCTCTGGATATAAGCGTTAAACACTGTGGATTAAAAGTTGCTGTACAAGGATTAATCGTTGAAGCAGTTGGATTTTGCATAGTGCTACATGTACATTACCATTCTTAGGAACTAAATCAGCATATATCATAATATGTAAAGATCAGTTCGCACAAAGTTGCTTGGCATATTATAATAAGCTGTTGACAATAATTGTCAACTGTTGCTAGCATTTATTTCAAATATTGTCTAAACCCACACGTGTCATGTCAAAGTACAAACCATCAGAGCGCACAGCAACTGTTGTAATAATCGGTACAGCCACCATGATGAGACCACTGGCACTCCAGATATACTTCATCAGGAACTGTTCCAACATGATGTACCAGAGACGCTGACAAAATATCAGCTCCATCTGCCTCTTTAAGCGTTGATAACCTTTCTGCAACAAGCTCAGCTCAACCTTTAATAACAAAAACACAACATGCATCAAGACGTACTCCCAAAATCATACGGATCCTTTTTCCAACATCCATATTGGCTATATAGCAAAATTTAAATATTTTGGAAACCATGCAGTCATTGACTAATGTTTGAGAATTAAAAAAATAAATAAGAGAAACAAGGTACACTGCAACTCCAATATATCGCGGTTGAAGGGGTCCAAAGATCGCGACCGTGATATATCCGGCGCGCGATATAAATTGTCAGTTTATGTATGCATGTATATGTATACATTAGCATCATTATGCAATCTCAAAACACGCTATTTACCAACCTTATTCAAGTTTGTGTTATATCCATATGTCATAAATTGGTATAACACAAAACATTATTCCATGTGAGTATTTTCAAATGCGTATAATTAAATTTTTCATCCGAAAAATATTGCCGAGTTTTATTGTTCAAGAAAGCATGCACAAATTAGACCCATGTACAAAATGACGTCATTCATTTCTCATGAAAAGCATGCACAGCATGGGGTTTAATAGTAGAGCATTGTGACTAACTGATCTATATTGTATACTGTATCTAACGCACAAAGATTGTTGAGATATGTCAGTATTGACTTGTGACATTTACTGTTATAATTGTGTACACCTTCATGTGTGCACTGGTGCGTTTCGGCAGTTCAAAGCAAATTCAATAGAGAATTGTAACACCCGAAATGACCTGTCATGTTTGACAAATGGGTCTTTTGTTTATCGCAGTACACAGGTGTTAATGTGATGTACAATGTAAGCAAACAATCTGGTCAAAACTGGATTATGACTGTTGGATTAAAGTTGGTGAAAAAAAGGGAAAAATACTTGCTTGAAACGGATTTTAATGCATCAAATTCTCAGATAAAAACATTTTATTTAAGGATTATGCTCGTCAGATTTTTGGGAGCCATAGCTGATTCGCGATATATTGGACAACGCGATATAACGGACCGTGATATATTGGAGTTGCAGTGTATTGGGCAAAACAAGGAAATTGAACCACATGGGTTCCACTACGGACACACCGTGTAAATATGGACTAAATATGCAATAAAGAAGTAGAAGTTACTACAATATTCATACTTTATTAAGTCATTTATTAGTCTCTGCATGAGCTTAGTATACTTTTTGTAAACACATTTTTTATATTATATTTTAAACAGTTTTTAACGATTTTACCATACATTGTTCTGTATAGGTCTTTAAATCGAAAAACATGCTTTCCATGTACATCTAATACTAATAATCTTTTTCTGTACATTCTGCACTTCAAAGTTAAAGTATTAGTAATGTATATAATGAATGAAATAAAATTAAACAAACTTAACAAAGTGAGACATTCAATTTAAATTGAATATCTTTACAACACACTAAAGACAATACAATTGACCTATCAGATATGTCCTGAGGAACAGGCCAATGCAATCACTAGACAGCACCCTGGTTACCCTGTTTTATTCATACCTTTCCTATCAATCTGTTCTGTCAGCATTTTGATAGGAAAATATTAAACTAGTTTTACAATTTTGATATAAATTACTAAATTTATTGTTCAATAGACTATAAAAGACCAATACTGTCTGCAAAACAAACTCTTACGTTGTTACAGCCAAATTGGGTGATGAATCTTTAACCCTTTCCCTCTCAGAAGCAAAGTGAAAATGGCTATGCGCAAACAGCATAAAACCACAACAGCCTGCAAGTTAGTAACTCGCAGTCTGTTCAGGTTTTATGCCGTTTGCTGCTCATCAGTATCTAAGGGTTGCAGATGAAGCCTTAAAAACTTGAATTGAGTAAGAAAAGTCTTAATTTCTATATAACTTTTTAAGGGACTAAAAATGCATGAAAATACGTATGATCTATGTGGTAAATGGTTAAAGCAATTAACTTTTTACAGGTAAACCCTTACATGTAAGATTAAATGAAACATACCACCTGTTCATCTTAAACTTTCATGTTTTAAGCTAACATAGATGCATTCTTTGAACTTGCTTGGGACACTGGATTTTTAGTAATTTTACCCGGGACCAAATTAGCTGACTATTATTTTTTGGCAGCAGGTATTTATGTGTATTATTAATATAAAGACAGTACATAGGGGTATCAATCTAAATAATATGAATGATAAACCATATTACAGTCATTTCGTAATTTGGATGCTATCAATAACAAAAATTCAACCTATTTACAAATTCTATAAAAAGTCTTGCATAATTATTCCAATTTTTCATTTTGTTTGCGTACACTACAATTTCAGTTAATCAGAAGTGTAAAGTAATTTTAAAACCACGAACTGGAATGAGCACTTTCTCTTAGATTTAAAAGGGATCAAAATTTTACAGCGTGAACTTCAAGCTGAGTGAATGTACACATTCACCTCTTAAACAGATGATTGGTTGCTTTATTTTTTAACACTTTCCAGATTTTCAGATTTCTTTAATTGCAAATTGGGCTATTAATAAATATCTTTCTAATTTTCCTGAGCTGAGATTTTATTGCATTGGTGAACAGACATTGGTTTTTTTTGCCTACAGCCAATACACAAATACTTTCAAAATTTCTTGCATTTTCACATTTGCCATGTTTTGTTAGATTTTTAGCAAAATTTTAGTTTTCCCAAACAAAATCTGAAATTCATGTGCTTTGAGTCAAAATACAGCATCTAAGTGGTAGAATTTTCTACATAAAAATAAGTCAAGTTTTATCAGAAATAGGTTGTACATACCAAAATATATGGGTGGATGAATCTTTAGGATCCAAAAAAAGCATAGAAAACAACTATACATCTACCTTATGACCACCATAAAAGGCAATCTCCTCAGCATTTGTTATGATTCGGGACTGAAGATATCTAAGATATCCTTTCCTGTTGGCTTCTTCTGCCACCATTTTCCCAAACCGTGGAGACACAGCTCTCAAAATTTCCGCTGTGACAAATACCGCAGTTGTAGCAACTATAACTGGAACTGAAGAACTAGCCCCTCTGCTTGATGCAAGACTGTACAGAGTAAAAGACATCAAAGCTACATCCAACATTGGTTTTGTTAAATGTGAGTACAGATGTGCCAACAAGGATGTAAACGATGTGATGTCTTCTGTTAAACACTGATCTGCATTTGGTAATCGACTGTCCAGATTGCTGACTCTGTAGTAAGTCTGGTCAGCAAAGTAAGCACCGTAGGCATGCTCAACTAACTTTGTACGAAACGCCAGAGCTAATTTACTTTCCAAGAAACGAATCAAACTGTTAACAAAGGTTGCTGGAATTGCTATGCCAATCCACTGGGCAAGCAGAAGTAGGAAGGCTTTGACATCCCTCCGTACAATAGTGCGGACTATGCTTCCATCAAGTTTTGCCACATAGATTGACAGCAACGTTCTTATCACAAGAGTGAATGTGTGCAAGAAAAGAATTCCAAACTCTTTCGACCAAAGCCTTGGAAAGATAATTTTCAACAAATATTTCAATTGTTGATAAAATCGTTTGTCAACATTCGGCGAATCTTTGTGTGGCGATCTCGCGGCATCCCCAGTCCCTGTTCGCTTTAGAAGACTCTTCAAAAGTCTCGGATACAACTTCCGAGCACTGTACGTGGTAAAAAGACATATTGCTACACCAGCTAGCACCTTCTCGCGAGTGTATTTGTTTGAAGCCGCTGCTGTTAGCAAATACGTCAACTGTTTCCAGTCTTTGGCCATTTGTATAATAACAATTTATTAAATAATCACATGCCTCATCGATCTGTTCCTCCCATGTCCTCCATCTTTGATTTCGTATCAGATCGAGACTTTGTTCTTTGACCTTCGTTCGCGCGGACGCGTTAGAAAGCATAGATTTTCTTTCGTCTGCTTCAAAATCATGAATTGGATGGGCGGTGCACGCAATCGGGTCAAATTTCATGACGAAAAAAAAGCACAACAAGTATGATGCATGTTTAATATGTAAAAAATATAACATATTTATTTTTTGGACTAAAATAGTGTGTTTTTTCTAAGGTTATGTGCTAACATTTTACAATCTCTGCATAATGTGTTTTCGCGATGTGGTACAGTCAAGTTACCATTAGGCATTACCGTAGTCTAGTCAATATAAATTGCCGCCTTAAGAGTCTTTTGATGATTTTTTCTTTGGCAGACTCTTGGATTTATTCTGAACGCGAATTATTTCAGCTATACCGTAGTCCAACTTGTTGACGCTCTCAAATATTAAGCTACTTTTTATATTGGTAATATTTGGAGAAAGAATTTAGCCCATATAAAAAGTGTCTCTTAAAGGGGCCTTTTCACAGATTTTGGCATTTTTTAACTTATTCATTAAATGCTTTATATTGATAAATGTAAACATTGGATCGTAAAAGCTCCAGTAAAAAATCAATAATAAAATTAAAAAAAGGAAAAGAACATTGCCCGGAGCAGGTTTCGAACCAGTGACCCCTGGAGTCCTGCCAGAGTCCTGAAGTAAAAACGCTTTAGCCTACTGAGCTATTCCGCCGAGTACACATACTTGACGTATTTTATACCTTATATAAGCAATCTTCGTAGTTTCACAAAATTTAACGACAAAAACAGAACTCTCCAAATTATTCAATCGTTTCGCGTTGCAACGCTTTATAATTTTTAGGTTTTAAAATCGTCAAAAGATGCATATAATGGCTATATTGGACCATGGTAAATGTTCAGTATTACTGTTTCCTCACAAATATCATAACTAAAACGAAAATTTGCGAATCTGAAACAACTTTTTTCAATTTTGTCAATTTACCAAAGCGTGAAAAGATCCCTTTAACTCTTTGCGCGTCTTATAAATGAGACTACCATTACCGGATCAGTAGTGCAATTAAGTTGTTCTGGTGAAAAGCAATAAATGTTTTGAGACTTCTTTTACACCAGTTTGATTAAATATTACATTATTCATTTATATTCATTGTTTTGTTATTAATTGTTTTCTATATGTGATCGTGTATCCATACTTTAAGCATGGTGTTCTTGTGTGAATTATCTGTTGAAAATCCTAAAACGATCGACAAGATATGGGCATCTTATAAACCATGTTAATTGTTTGAATCATATCAAATCATCGATATTGAACATGCAACATAAATAAAACATTAAGATTGAGATCATTGATTGTAAGAATCAACAAGATTTGCATATGCAGTCTCCGCCAAACATGGCCGGACCGACAGACATGTCCTGTAAAATTTTGTAAGGTCCGGCCTGTCGGTCTAATTTACAGGACCGATTGTCCGGCAAAAAAATGAGAACGAATTCGTCTGTTTATTGATGTTTGTTTATGGCTATGAATGTTTTACGCATTGTAAAAATATTGATCGTGTCTTTATACACGTGCTTTTCCGTACCAACGCTCTTTCTGCTGACGCAATTTCCCGAGAGCACTATTTTACGTTTCGTTTCACACATGTCGCTTTATTTTGCCCTTTCTTGAATTAACCATTCTTAAACATGTCCTTTTTGAATTTACTTTGCCCTCAATGCCCTCATACACTTAATTGACGCGTGTGGAATTTACAACTCAATTGGCATTTAAATGTATGCTCCTCGCAGGCCTGTCTGTCTTGTAAATTTTGATAGTCTTTCCCCAAGTCTGCGTAATTATCAAAGGAATGCTAGTCCAAATCTATGACGGTCTAATCGCTTAACAAGATCATCATAAGTCTTTTTATTAAATGATACAAATATAAATTTGTCTGCTTGTAATTGCAATTGTAATTAATAATTATGATCATCGTCAATTGCACCGCCATGACATTGATACCAGCAATGAAACAGGGTTATTTTACTATTATATTCTGTAGCCAGTGGGTCCTGAAAAAAAGAGGAGGTCATGTATATTTTCCAAGTTTACAGGACCTACTGTCCTGTAAAAATTTGACAAGTTTGGATATGACTGCATATATTTATATATAATATTTTATCAATACGCATATTATCACGCTTGATCTGTTCTTGCCCTAATTCTTAATTTCATTTAAGGTGTTGCAAAATCTTAAACACGAATAAAAACTGAAATGGACTTTTGCGTGCGGAAAGACTACTAAATGGCCTTTAAATTAATGCGTAAACTTCCTACTTTCCAACAGAGTTATAGCATGTGACCGTGAAAAATGTTCATCCTCAATTATGAAACGAGACGGAAGTCAACAAAGTTGTATATACATGTCAGCAAAACATACCGAAATGTTTGACAAAGATAAGCTCCGACTACGACTCAATCAGTGCGTTATAAAGAACAGTCCTTGAAGATGCTTTAGGCAGAATATCATCTAAAAATGTCAACCATTTATCGCAATATGCAGTCTTGAACATCAATTTAGTGATCCGCTATGGGCGGCTATGGGTAATGATCCGTAATGGTAACTTGACTGTATTTATATAATAAATTGTCATAATGAAAACTGCCTAATATATCCATTTTAGTCATGAAAATAGTTGAACAATTATGGTCATTCAAATTTCAGCGTTGTTTTATCCAATTAATTCATTTAATTATTAAATAAGTGTAGGCTTTCATTTGTTGCAATAATCCAACTCCCAGCTACTGACCTTCTTGCCTTCGGTTTTAGCTGAACAGTACGGTAATAACTCATGAAAGCATTTAGAAGAACTAGGGCTTCCATAATTTAAGTTCAAAAGTCTATAGGCTTTATCTTCACCTATAAATCTCGTTTACTAACTTTCTTAAGCGTTAGAAAAATGCTTTCTTTAAAACGACATACATTCTATTATTAATACTGTATACTAGTTCTAGCTCAAAGTATATTAATATAAAGCATAAAAAAGTTGCTCACTAAACTGACTTATCCTCAATATATGTGTGCCTTCCTTAAACTTGTTTGTATTCCAGGTTGAATTGTTGATCATCAAATATCAACAGCAGCATGCAAATAGTGATAATGTAGGAGAAAAAGCACATAAACATTGAATTTATGAACACCACCTCATGTCACCAAATACATCAAATGGACAGTGTATGCCAACCTCATAAATAGGGGAGTTAACTTTTTCAAGGTTCAATAACTTTAAAAAATGCATTTTATACTTCCGAATTTATTTTTCATTTTTCACACAGAATTTGTATGTATTAATTTGCAAAGAATTCTTTTAAAATATCTTTTATCAAGAAAAAAAGCCAAAATTGCAGCAACACCCTTTTAAAAAGTTAAGCAGGAAAAGGTCTTCTCTTAAAATTATAATACAAAACCTTTTTGTTTCAGGAGTTCTTTGACCGTCAGCGCCTTAAAACCTTGACAGATCATTCTAAATCCCAAAAGAAGAAACATAGTCAAGATTTGCTGGCTCTTCACACTGTTGGTAGAGTTCATTCACCATTTCCAGGTTTGCATTTGTACACATTGTTACTTAAATAATACCTTTATTATGAATAATTACAATTAAAATATATGTATATATATATTTGATAAATCAAATCAAAATATTAGTCTGTTCATGTTGTGCATAAAGTGAATGGACCCTTTAAATAAATGTGTCCAACCTCTTAAATGAAAGATCAAATTATATGAAACTAAGCGAAACAAAAGTAAATAGTTCATGACCAAGTCATAATTTTTTATGCCATTATATTACAAATAATTCAAACACTTTGAGTGTCAAAATAACTGTCCTATTTATTTTTTAACAGAACAGAATTATTAATACTAAATAGGGGCCAAAAATAGACGTTGTACATATACTAATTACTCTTCTAGTGAAACAACAAAATGCAAAGTCGATAAGAAAGCTGGATTTGGAGAAGTTTATATCCTGTACGAGACAAATAGAAGATGTTGATTTAGGACCTTGCCCTCCAAATACCAAATCATCAAAAATACTTCTGAATGAAGTGACCAATGGGTATATGTTCTGTATTTAGTATTTTAATAGTACTACCAGCTGCTCGGTATGTTTTTTATAAGAAATATTTTACTTTCTTGTGACCAATAACACGCATTAATATTCAAATGATAATATTGATTTGCACAGAATATGAAATCAGGCTTTACATTCAAATTACATACTGTGTCAATATTTTTTAATTAAATGTATATAATAGTAATTGAGCGTAAATTTAATTGCTTCACCAAAATGTGTCCACATTGTTGATTTCTGCTGAAGTTATAAGTTGAATCAAACTTTGTTTTCATCAGACTATTTGCTTTGACATTTATTCTTTGGACATAATTAATTCAAGTGGGAGAGCCAATTTTCATTCAGGTATTAATAAGTGTGCTATATGTTATTCCTTAGTTCATACACTTTAGCATTTATGTATAACAGTTAATTTGAAGGATTGCTTTTGATTCATGATGTAATTTATATTTATTTTAGTGATTATGTATAATAATTTTTGCAGGCATTTAAATTCATCACAAAAAAACAAAGCTCATGACAGTTTGATTCAGACATTTGGATCAGATGAACAAAAGACATGGCATAAACATCTTGATAAAAAAGGAACAGTAACTGTGGTGAATAAATCAGAAAAGGTTAGTTATTAAGAGTGTTTCATAAAATAAGTTAATTCATTAATACATGTACTCAACATTGCAGTCAATCAAAGCATGTCAATCGGTCAATTGGAGAGTTATGTCACTATGTTTTAAACACTAACATTTCAAAATAATCCTGCACACTCTTCAATGAAAGTGTTTGAAGTTTTAATACATGTAATTTGTTCAAGCTTGATGGTCAACTAAAACGCCAAGAAGAGTTATGGCCCTTGATTTATAGCTCACATCCTGAATGTCCAATATTTTTATATGATCTTCATCAAGCTAAAAAATGTGAAACATGTTTTTCACTTAGAGAGGCCATAACAGTTTTACAAACAGCTACATCAGTGTTTGTTGAACTCTTACCTTAGAAGGAGAGGTAAAATTCCATTTCATCATCATGAAACTTTAGTATCGTCAAATTGTCACACATTTTAATGCCCACACAATTTTAGGTATTGTATGTTAATACCAGAGCCAGGGCATATTTTTCTTCAATGTGGGGGCCAAAATTTAGCCACATTTCCAATCCAAAAGTATATAATTTCCCCCAATTTGTCTTTGTAAAGTTCTATCAAGGTAATGTTTTTTTCTGTAGGCCGCGACAAACAAAAAGCTTTTCCTGAATTCTACACAACCCTTTCAATTCAGCAAGCCCAAATCAACTGCAGAATGCAAGCAGAAGCTTTTGGTATTTGAAGACTTCACTACTACCCCTTTGGTTCACTATCAGCAAAAGAAGACAGTTGGTGAGCAAGCATTCAAAAGGCACAAAAGTCATCATAGAGATTTGCCTGGTTACAAAAATGGACAGATTGAACTTATGCGTGGACCTTTTCAAGAGTCAGTACAAGGGAGTCACTCAACCTCTACCCCAATATCTTTACCCCATCAACCACTTTCATTTGACAGAATGAAGCATTTCTCAACAACTGAGTATTTGTCACCTATTAAGAAAGAGTCGACTGTATCAGAATCAGATTTTATTTTTAAACCTCGACCTATGTTTTCTGAAATGCAAGACAATGTATCCCACAACAGTGCTGGTAGTCAGCCTTTTACACCTGTTCCTTTTGAAGACCCATATGGGAGATCAAAACCTTTCTATGCTACAAAAATTGATATCAATGATGATAAGAAATTAAAAAATTCTTTGATGGAAGATTTATACAAAACTCCCAAAATGTCAAGATCAAACCTTATGGACAGAAGGAAGTCACACACCAGCTCTATGTCCAGCAAGAGCACTTCCTCCTTCTCTTCAGCATATGAAAAATCAGATACAGCTGCAAGTGAGTTTGATGTTCAGCACAGAGCAATAATGCAACCAGAGGGTAGATTTTCATCCCTTACTAAGCACTCTCAGAAAACACTTTCTGAAAATAAAACAGAACGACTGCCAATTTTGGAAAGTGAAAAAAATTCAAGTATTCCAGACTCTTTGGACAGTAGGAAGTCGCACACCAGCTCTATGTGCAGCAAGAGTACTTCCTCCTTTACTGCAGCGTATGAACAACCAGATTCAGCTTCAAAAGGTTTTGATGTTCAGCACAGAGCCATAATTCAACCAGGTGGTGGATTTTCATCCCTGACCAAGTACCGCCTGAACATGCTCTCAGAAAATGATACAGCAAGACAGCAAATGATTGAAAGTGAATTAAATTCAAGCATTTCAGAAAATAGTTTCTTCAAACCATCTTTTACTGGAAATGATGAGGATTTTCAATACAGACCTTCTAAAGGGCAAAACAGTAGTGCAGATAGAAGCGCAGAACTAAAAAATACAAGCTATAAAAGTGAATTAAATTCAAGCATTTCAGAAACTAGTTTTTACAAACCATCTTTTACTGGCATTGAAGGTGATTTTGAGTACAGACCTTCTAAAAGGCAAAACAGTAGGACAGATGGAAGTGCAGAACTAAAAAATACGAGCTATAAAAGAAGCTTAAATATAAACAAGGGACAGGAAAGAAGTTTAAAGAGGTCAAATGGTTTGTCAAGGTATGTGCGAGTTTGTACAATTTTATATATTTTATAGTAATTAAAACATAAAATTAGCATTTATTAAGTAAATGCTGTTTAGGATTTATTGAGTGTTTTATAATTGAACAATTTTAATATAACAAAACTGTTTTAATCAGTTTGGTCTGACATGTGTATAGTAACAGTCATTGTAATTACCAGTTTGTCAGGAGCATTTCAAAGGCTAACAATCTATCATGAAATATAGAATAACTTGAG
The DNA here is from genome assembly GCF_020536995.1 of Dreissena polymorpha. Taxonomy (NCBI): domain Eukaryota; kingdom Metazoa; phylum Mollusca; class Bivalvia; order Myida; family Dreissenidae; genus Dreissena; species Dreissena polymorpha. Next base: position 45,925,743 of record NC_068355.1, on the reverse strand, counting down.
TGATAAAAATATTTTTTAAAAGGAAACCTCAGCAAAGAATTTGTATACGCCTGTTTAAAAAACAACTCATATTATAGAAATAGCAGTGGCTTGCGGATGTTTGGGAAAGGTTTAAGAAAACGATACTGCCTCATTGACAGTTTTAATCTGATCATCATGAAACTTGGTAATAATGCCTCTGGTATAACATCTCTTCCAGGTTTAATAATCATGCAGATGGTGTTAAGCACTTTTGAATCATGGCACTTGAATGAAAAAATAACAACACAAAAATAAACAGAAATATTTACCTTGCCCGCTCATTAACTCCCATAGTTTTCATCAGATCAAAATAAAAATTATATTGTAATGTTTTTGTGCATGTAATCTCTACCAGGTTTGATAACCTGTTCGATTTCATTTAGCACTTATGAATTATGCTCCTTGATTCTTTTAGAATTTGCCAAATTAAAGTTGTCTGCTCTTTTCGAAGTGGATTAAGGTCAAAAGGTTTGCTTGTATTCACCAATCTTGAAGATGCTGCGGATAAAGCAAGCTGGATTGGATCCCGAGCTTGGGATTATTTTTTAGGCTAGATAAGTCAAGGTTGTTGTTTCTTAAAGAATGCAAACAGTTTCCACTCAATAACTTAAGTTCTGATGGAGACATTGAATTCCAATTTGTGTGTTGGTAGCTTACATGGGGACCTAGCTTGGAGTCAAGGTCTCTGTTACTAGAACAATGGTTTCTGGTCCATAGCTTTATTTTTAAAGGAGATGTTACACAGAAAATGTGTGGGTAGATAACTTACATGCACACCATGTATGCAGGATTGGGATTGCATTTGGGACCAGACATTTAAAGGTTAAGGTCTGTGTTACTAAAACTAGAAGACAATTTCCACTCAATAACTTGAGTTTGGTTGCAGGGATTGGGTTGTTGGCTAGTTGGATAAAGGTCAAGGTCATTGTTACTGAAAATAGAAAAACAGTATGCACTTGATGACTTGAGTTCAGATTGAGGTGTTATGCTGCAATTGTGTGTGTATGAGGCTAATCTGCAGACCTAAGTGCAAATTTATTAGTTTAATTAAATAAGATTTTTAATTTGTTGAACAATGAATACCTTGTTTCATGGTATTGTCATGTATCTTGTTGTATCTATAATTGTCTGTGCCATCATTTATATGACACATTAAATCATCGTTTGCAGATCAATTTAACACAGATCTTTAAACTGGATTATATTGTGACAAAATGTGCTCTTGATGCAATTTACCAGCCCAGGTTTTACATTTGTGTACATTTCACTAAATTATAAATGGTTATTTATAGTATAAATTAATTATAGTAGTGAGTACATAATTACAAAATAAAAATAATGACATGTCTGTATTTGATTGTTTTAGTGAATCATTCCCAAGTCCCAAAAATGCTGATGTTTTTCCAAAGCATTGTGAGATACAGATTGAACCACAGGTGTGTAAAATTTACTCATCTTTATAATATTGAGCATTTTACTTTAATAAAGATTCCTTCATTTTAGGAACGTCGTTAGTGATAAATAATGTGATTTAGTGTGAATGTAACTTGCTTTTAACTGCTGTGATTTGTGATATTTTTCTTAATTAGCTTTGCATAAATGTTCTTTATCCATCAAGCAAGACATGCAACATGATGTAGATCTAAGAAATGCAGAAATGGACAGTTCTTTCATTACTTGATAATTGCTTTTGTTGAAGAAAAAGTACTAACATATTTATTAAACCAGGTATGATCATATATGATGTAAAAAAAATAATGAAAAACATTATTATAAATAAATGATGTAGTCTGCAAGATATACAATTCGTATGAATATCTTAAAGAGCGCATGTATAAACTAACTTAAACAAGAAATATCTTAGAAAAGATATTTGGCATATATCCTGACTATTAAATAAAGGTAGAAAATTTAAGTTTTTCCAGTTGTTAAATTAAAAACAAAGGTTGAAGTATTGTTGTGTTCTTTTTTTACTTAATAGTCACATATCCAACGGATGAAATATTTGTTATGCGGTGCATGTATATAAAACTACATAATAGCGTTCGTAAATACAAACTTTACTAGGTGAGATCACATCATATGTGTCCTCACATGATTTATTATGAATTTATTTCTTTGTCAAAGAAAACTATGATCTGTTGATATTTGATTAAGACGCAGTTTCACTTCTACACATTCAAATAACACTGTTACATCTGCGTCATGCGAAAATTGGTCTTATGGCATATGCAGCCAGTGTAGCCAATGTCCGGCCTGCACACTTGCGCAGTCTTGTCATGAGCTGCGCTTTCCTCTGTTATAAAAAAGCACGCAAGGTTTCGTGGTATCTCCTGAGTATCCTCCTCAGTATGCATATTCTGACACTACTGCGTGGATGCCCAAACTGGGTTGGAGCTACACTGGCAGCATATTGCATAAGTCCCATTGCCATATTACTCCCATTGCATGATGAAGGTCTTTAAAAATCTCATTTCAACTTGTTAATGGATCATCAAACTAAGATACTTTCCGATTTAAAATTGAAGTCCGATGTGTTATTTATACCAAACTGGCAAATGTCGGTAGCCTATTCTGGCATATTTGAAGCTAGATAGCTAAACGATTTCCCTTCTATCATGGCCTCTACACTATTTTAGTGGTTTTGTCTCACAATACAAGACAAATTGCATTTACCGATAGGTTTTCTTCATTTTTTTCCCTAAAATAAGTGTTATTTGATATCTTGAAAGCAATACTGTGTTATCAAAATAAGGTGTTTATTGATTGTACATTCCATCTTCCCCTGATGATTTACTGACCTAGCACTGACCCTGAAAGTCTTCCAGAAATTGGGGATGGAACTTAACGGTAATGCGTAATTGTAACTCTGCAAAAATGTGTATCTATGTTTCGCATGAACAAAAGTGAGTAGTCCGCATTTCCATACACTGTTCAGTGTTACATCCTATAGTACTGGCGTTATGTAATGGTCATCTAAGGTGAAAAGCTGGGTTAAACAGCTATGCTGAAAAAATTATGCTTTTATTTTCAGGGTTCTACAAGTGAAGCAAATTGCACAGATGCAGAGATGGTGAACTCTAGTGACCTTTGGTATGACATATAATAACTTTTAGGCTAACAAAACATTACACATGTTGATAATTAAATAGCAGAAAATATTGAAATTATTCATTTTTGTTTAAACTCTTATTACCTGATATGTTCTATGCATATTTTTACAAATTTATAATAAATAATAGCATGTCAGTTGAAGGTGTTAATGTAATATTATGGTGTATAGTCCAGATTCCCATTCATTGGTAAACACGTTTTTTTTCAAAACATTGATTCATAAATTAATTCAAAACCAGAAACTGTGTATATTGCAGCAACTATAAACCACATCAGGAAAGGTCTGAAAATATTATAGATGAGGTATGTATATGAATAATTAGGATTCTTAGCATCAGAGATTTACTTGTGTGTTATAGTTAAAATACTATCACTGTCAGTGCCGATTGCCCCTGAAGTATTGTTGAGACCCAAAATTATGACCTTGACCCTCAAAGATGGGGAAAACAGACAAGTTCTATTAAGTTAAAAACAAATAATAATATTAATGTCCTCTTGATTTTCATAATCAATGTTATACTGATTTCTTTGCACAAGAAATTGAAACCAAGGGCATTAAATCTGTAAATATCAAAGAGTTATGGTTCTTGTTCTCTTGTTCTCACTTCCTCTAAATGTTTTTTCAACTTTTATTATATGAAGTTGCATTTGACTCCATTTGTTGTTATCCCCTGCCAAAGGTGTTGGAATGTCATTTGGAGTTGTTTGTTCCTTCAGTCTGTCTGTTTAAAACTTTCCAGGGTTGCATCTCAGGAACTATATTAGATTTCAACCTGAAACTTCATATGGTTATAGATATTGATGAGGATAAATGCCATACACAAGAATCATAAACCCTATACACTTTCTTAAATAAAAGTTCTTGCCCTGTGATGTTTTTGCATGATGTAATTTTTCAGGGCTATATCTCGGGTATTATACAAGATTTCAACATGAAACTTGATGGTTGTATTGATATCAATCAGGAGGAGTGCCATGCGCATGAACCATAACCCTACTGTTTCTTAAATAAGAATTGTTGACCTATGAGTTTTTTTGTTACTAAAATAAATCTACTTAATTCCGTATTTTGTAATGCAAGGCTTTATTTTAGACCTGATCTCATAAGTTTCATTAAACCTTTATTAAAATGTATAAAAAAAGATTCTATAAGTAGTTGTGTACAGAGTTTTGCCTTGAAAGCTTGGAAAGTGCACCCATCTATAAAAAAATGTATTTTGCGGAAATATCAGTTCAACAATTTTGTTGATTTTTAGCTCGGCTGTTTTCGAAGAACACTCGAGGTATTGTCATAGCCTGCTCGTCGTCTGCCGTCCGCCGTCCACCTACAACTTTGAAACTTCATATGTAGATGCACCTTGATGAGTTCTACATGCCACACCCATTTTTGGGTCACTAGGTCAAGGGTCAAGGTCACTGTGACCTCTAAAAAATAAATAAATGATAAGCTTTCATTTATTCAAAACTGCATCCGCAGACGAGCCTTGACACCCGTTATGCGGTGCTCTTGTTGAGTTATGTTCTGCACACTAAAATTGGGATCTTCCCAATATCTGAACATTATGAGTTGTAATCAAAATTATAGAGTGCATAAGAAAATTTACAAAGGGCAATAAGAAATGGCTAAATATTAAAGAAAGAGTTGGGTAAATAGTAAAGAAAGAGTTATAGTACTGGTACTTTTACTGCACTTCATCTCAAAGTTCTTTGTCAATTTATGGAATTTCATTTGAATGCATTGAATGCTTTGTGAGTTATTCTTTGCACAAGACACTAATACACTATGTAGTTTAATTCTGCACAAAAAGGAAAGGGCAATAACTCTGAAAATACTATAGAAAGATTATGGTTGGAGGACCCATCACTTCCTCTCAAAATATGTCTTTGAAAATATGTAATGTTATTTAATCCCTTCATTACTTACAAATTAATTAACCACAAGCAATACTGTAAATACTGAAGAGCAAGTTGTTGTCCTTGTATTTGTATACAGTATCAGGATCATTTCAATACCAGTTCAATACTTGTGTTATGCTAGAGACTAGAAAAGGACAAAAAAGCAAAGAGAAATATCTCCAACAATAATGAGAGTTGTAGTGAATGTACTCTGCAAGTCCTCTCAATGTTATCTATCAATGTTTTATTAACTAAGATAGTTATAGGTTTCACATTGCCTCAATGGCAATACATTTTGGACCGACAGGTATGGCTCTGTACTTTGCACTTTCACTGAACATCAACTATCATTAAAAAAGTTCCTTTGAATCTTTTCAAAACTTTGTGCTCTGAAAAGAAGCAGGATAGATTGATTAAAGTTTGGATAGGACAGAACATTTGATGGAATAAAAATCTTGTTTTGAATTAAACACATGTGCAATATATATGTTCTTTTGCTTGTGTTTGCATTAACATGTTTTTTCAAACATGTATGTTTTCTAGCACCAAGTTTAATATTTTCAGTTTGCTGATTTTTCGTTTTAGCCTTCTGATGCATTGTATTTTATCCCAAAGCAGCTAAACTTGAAATTATAACTTTCTAACTGACATATTATTTAATTTTTGGTACTTTGATAGATAAAGCAGTTAGATGAACAAGATCGGGACAGTCAGGACAAGTCACAAACAATTATAATGTCTTCACTTTTGCCAAAAGGTAATTATTTAATACCTCCGTTTTGTTAATACCTTAAGATTACATTTTGTAACAACCTGGATCAGTTACTTAAATTATCAAATGAAATTAAGCTCATAACTGTTCAAAAAACCAAGTGGTGAAGGCTACTGCTTTTTTATCAAAGGAAGCTTGGATGAAACTTTTTCTTTTTCTTTCTTTGTTAAATTATATTCTTGTTTTTATATTGTAATTGTTCACTTGTAATGTTTAAATCTACTTGCAATTGAAGGCATTATCAACACACATGAAAATGCCCTAGTCTGTGAACAAGTTCCTTTAAATGCTTAAATTTTGTACTATGAAATTTTAAAAGAAAAAATCCAGATCTATGTTGTAAATAATTTAGGCTTAACCAAAATGATTGGAAACAAGAGATGTGTTTGTCAAAAACACAATGCCCCCTATTGCGCCGCTTTGAAGCCATATATTTGACCTTTGACCTTGAAGGATGACCTTGACCTTTCACCACTCAAAATGTGCAGCTCCATGAGATACACATGCATGCCAAATATCAAGTTGCTATCTTCAATATTGCAAAAATTATCGCAAAACTTTAACCAAGGTTAAAGTTTTGGGACACACACAATGAATGACAGACAGACGGGCCAAAAACAATATGCCCGCGATCTTTTGATCCAGGGGCATACAAAATTTCAATGAAAGCATTGGATCTGGAGCAAAATGAACCATATGGGCGAAAACCCCCCACTGTTTTTATATTTCTTTACAAATTGTAAATGTCACAATTCTTAAGAATATACATGTATACTCATTTGTTGTATCCATATCTTATAAGGTTTAATATTATAAAATATTTTTGATTGAATTAGACGTATTACAGATGATTGTAGAGAATATTATTTCCTATATAGTATGCAACATTATATTGATTGATTTTGCTCAAGAACATGTTTTTATGCCCCCGGATCGAATGATCGGGGGTATATTGTTTTGGGCCTGCCTGTCTGTCATTCTGTCTCCAAACTTTAACCTTGGTTAAACGTTTTCAATAATGAATAACTTTTGCAATATTGAAGATAGCAACTTGATGTTTGGCATGCATGTGTATTTCATGGAGCTGCACATTTTGAGTGGTGAAAGGTTAATGTCAAGGTCATCCTTCAAGGTCATAGGTCAAAAATATGGCTTCAAAGTGGTGTCCAAACTTTAACCTAGGTCATAACTTTTGCAACTTTTGCAATATTGAAGACATCCTTCAAGGTCATAGGTAAAAAAATATGGCTTCAAAGTGGTGTCCAAACTTTAACCTTGGTCATAACTTTTGCAACTTTTGCAATATTGAAGATAGCAACTTGATATTTGGCATGCATGTGTATCTCATTGAGCTGCACATTTGAGTGGTGAAAGATCAAGTTTAAGGTCATCCTTCAAGGTCAAAGGTCAAAGATATGGCTTCAAAGCTGCCCAATAGGGGGCATTGTGTTTTTGACAAACACATCTCTTGTTCAACTCTACTACAGTCTTGCACTCTTACATGGAAACTATTAAAACACTTGTTTTAATAATAATACAATGTAATGGGAGAGTTTCAATTCATGCATATGAGATTACCACTACCACAACTTGTTTGTATATGCGCATAAATGCCTACATTATTAACTATTTTGACCATGTAATGAAACGTTGTGTAACATGTTCATATAAATACAGTAATGATATTTAAAAATGCTTAGTTAGTAATTTTGTAAATCAAATAATTTTACAGATGGGAAATGCTCAGAGAGCTTTGAGGCTGAAGTATACCTTGACAGTGAGCATAAACTCATGGTACTATTAAAAGCTTTAATATTGAATTTTAACAACAAATAAGTGTATTAATCCAGATACCAAAAGTCTCAAAAGACTTGCCTAGAATTTGTTCATTATCTTTTTTGTTAAGTAATCTACATATATAAACATAATAAATACATACATTTCATCATTTCCTGATTACAAGGCATATAAATGATAAGACCAAGCAACAGAAATGATTTATTTTTTTTGCATTATTGTTATTGACATAGTCTGGTGCATAATATTCTCATTTAGTCTTATTCATATCCATAGCAGTTGGTCTATGAATGATGTAAGATAACTTCCATTAACTGTGTTAGACATGATTCAATAATTTTTATCAGGAAGAAGACATCAAGTACTACAACAATCATGTGGCTAAGCCACCAGTAACAGAAGAAGGTAATGCAGCCTTTCAACCTAAAAGACCAAGTTCATATGGATCTAGCCATGGAGAGTATTCGTCATCTGTCTCTCCAGTGTTCGATCCTGAAAAAGAGATTGGAATCCCAGGTGATGAAAACGAAAAAACATTAAAAACTTTTATAGAATCTAAAAAAAACACAAATGTAAATGTAAAAGAAACAAGTTATATCTCACAACCGTTGCAACATTTGCACAAGTACTCAAAGGTGGAAAGACATTTGCAGGATCCAGAAATTTCCTCTGGGAAAACTCAGTACACTCAAACAGAGAGCTGTCACACCATGTTCAATGATGTAGCAACCTCACCATTGCTGCCAGCAGGGCCCAGTCAACATCATTCTGGTACTCAGTGTGATTTGTATCAAGAAGTGTTCAAAGTTCCATCTCTGAAGAAGATTGCAGGAAATTGCTTTGCTACCAATTTAATACAGTCAAACAAATCAGCCAATGATCCAAGAGTCTGTGAAAATGAGCCTTAGAAGCATGTTAAACATGTTTATGCTACATGTTATAGTATGTATGACACTTGCTTGCCAAAAAAGTCGAGCACACAATTGAAAATGATATTTTCAACATTTTAAAATGTGTGTGTCCAATTTAATAATAATTTGTTAACTCCGTATTTTCAATATTTTTAATTGATATTCTTATCATTGTTTATTTACAAGTCTGTTTTTTAGATATGCTCTTATGTTAGTGTAAAAATATTTACAAGAAGTAATCAAACTTAAAAAAAAAGAAGTAAACAAAATTCAAGAAAATGCAAATAAATTCTTAGCCATTTATTCATCAAATGCTATATGCCTTCACCATGGGTTACTCCTGCAGGCTGAATGTTAAATGCAGCTATTGATGTTTTATTTATTTATTTACAATAATTTATTTGTATAGTATATATCAGCACATTCAATTACACGTACAGCTATCATATTAAGTTATTTTAAACATATTACAACTTACACATCTTAATCTTCTCTTTCTCTATATACTTTGAAGCAATGGCGTACATTTAAAAAATACTGACTGCCTTATTACTGTCTTATTTCTTGATATTTCTGTTCATATCCCCTTGATTGTTTTCCCAAATTAACAGACAGCATTTCCAGAGTGGACAAAAGTGTTTGTGTGATCTATTTTGCCCATAAGAGAAATGTCTTATTGCCAGTCATTTCAGTTTATTATTCTTAATTGTAACTTTGCCACTAGGGGTCTTCAAACTTTTTGAGTACCATTATATTGTTGTCGACTTCAACCTGTTTGTTAATATGTTTGAATTTACTTCCCTTCTGTCTGTAAGCAATGGTACAATAGAACACAATTAAATGAAACAAATACATAGGAAAGTAAAAATATATATATGCAGTTTGAGCCATTAGATTCTGTATACATTTTATTTCCACACCAGGCTTTACACTTGTGCATCAGTCCATCCGTTACATAGGCATGAATGTCCCAAAGCTTGTGTGTTCAAATCCTGTTTTACTGCTGAGTGAATCTATCGGAAACTTAAACGGCTGAAATACTTGATGTGTAGATGATAGTTAAGAAAGGAAAGAAAGGAATTTTGCTACAACCAGTTTTGGTAGCCATATAGCCAAACATATGTTTTAACTTGTCTTAAATTACTTTGTGAATCTCACTCAACCATTAAACATAGATTGGCTTTCATGTGAAGATGATCAAGGAATTTTGGCTGCAACGTTTTTTGGTTGATTTATTACCCTCTGTTTTTCCATAATAGAATATAGAGTCCCAAAATTTTGTTTTTTCAACTCCTCTTTAATAAATAGGTGTATCTCTGGAAATCGCTCAAACTCTCACAGAAGAATGACCAGAATGATATAAAATTTGTATAAAAAGGAATTTAGGTTGCGATGAGTTTTGGCAGATTTGCTCTTTGCATGTTTTGCCAATTAAGAATATATATAGTCCCAAAAATTTTTTTTTCTCTTGAACTACTGGGTGGATCTTTCTCAAGCTTTCACAGTTGAATGACCTTATTGCGTTGATGATTGTAAAGAAAATAAGGTCTTCCACAAGTTTTGACAGAATTGTGGACCTTTGTCTGTTCTTTCACAATTTTGTCGGCATCAGTGTCTTTGAAACATGTCTTGTTACATTGTCATGAAAGTTACAACACATCTAGGCGACCTAGATTTCTCTATAATCAAAGTAACATTAATTTAAATGTAATTTTTTAAGACTATAAAATGTAAAACTAATTTAGATGCATTTTGTATTGATAAAAATTACGGTAAGTAGCATTCTCTATGGAAAAAAATTATCCCTAAACCAATATAAATCTTTAGCATATAGTGGATACTATTGTAACTAATAAGGTAATATTAATAACAAACAAAAATATTCTGTCTCTGAAAATTCCTATTTCAGTAGAAATATTTGGAGAAATAAGCATGCACAATTTGTTAAGGTATTACCGTAGATCATAATAATAAGTCATTTTAAAGTAGCACTTCTTCTGTGTGCTTATCAAATCTATAAGATTTTAGTGTTATGGTTTACTGGGAAAGAAAATTGCCTGGCAATTGTAAGGAATAAGATGTGACATTTGTTCATAAACTATAATGTCAATTATGCATTAATACATATCTAAGAATGGCATGATCCTGTTGTAATTTCACTGTTTAAAACTTTAAATGCATCCAAAGATTAATTCAGATTTTGTTGTCATGATTATTTTCAAGAAGTGCCTACTCAAGTTGTTTTGCTTTAGGAAACGCCTATATTGTTCATTCTTAACAGGGGCTTTTATCTCATTAAAGTGAATATCTTTAAATGCCTAGTGTTCCAAATTTGTAAGAAAGAAAAAAATTGTATAAGATATAGATCATTTAAAAGCATATTACTGTAACATGTTGGTAACATAGCTAATAACAAAACACATAGTACCGTAAGTGTATTACATTGTAGATCACTGTTATATTGTTGGTTTTTCTTCTATTGTAGTTCACAAACATATTCTTTGATAAATATTGGCATCACATTTCATTTGCAATTTGCTTTATCATTTGCAGGAAAAGAAACTCTCCTTTTGTAATTTATCACACTCATAACGCATATAAACACACAGTATTTGCCCTTATTAAATATTACTAAATCAGATGAAAAGTATATTTACGAAGAAAATTTACATACTGCTACATTTCTCGACAAATATAGCGAGACATTAAATGTCTGGGGACATGTATAAATAAGATCAGGTAGTGGATAGCCTTAATAGAGCTGATAGTCACATAACAGCTGATATTCACATAAAAATTATGTATCCTGTCAAAAGTACATGGCTTTTACAATTTAATAAGCAAAGATACATACAAGTTTTAGTGCCAAGTATAATAATCTATAATCATAATCAGTTCTTGGATAAAGGTGGTTAATCTGAACAAAAGCTTGAAAATACTGCAGATGTTTAATACAAGTTATGTTTTTTTTTAAATTCTTAACAAGTCAAACAGCTTTTATCATTCCCTTTTTCGTTCTGTTCATGGTTTATCTTATTTTTGGTCAAATAATGGAACTTAAAATTTCTATAGCCTCTCTTAAATATTCTCAATTATCATTGGTGTGCTTTTATTCTGATTTCTACATTAGTAAAACTTCTTAAGCTCGAGGTGTAGGGTTAGAGAGCAACACCGCAATTTAGCATTTTAACAAATCAAGGGCAATACCTCTGAAGTATCTGGTGCAAATTGGCTTAAATTTGGCCTCCATTTTATGTCATCAAACATTTGCAGTAAGTTTGGTTAAGATTCTATGAAAACTGTACGAGTTAGACATAAGGGAGCAAAAAGCAACCTTTCCAATCGCGCAACCATCAATTTATATAAATAGAACTTAAAAGCTGTCAGCATGTCCAGTTTTGTTTGTTTTAATGTGTGTATACCAATTTTAAAGATAATTAAGTTAAGAAAAATAAGAGCATATATCAATTTAACTCTAATTAAATTCTTCTAACTGACATTAATGAGAACAGAGCCACATCTGTTTAAAGCAATCACGAGGTGTGAACCATTTACAGTTCTTATACAGAGGTGTGAATTACCTCCTCGACTTATTTTTATCAAAGCGCTGAAGGCACTGAATTTGTTCGCTGTTGTATAATCTTAGACGCAACTCAGTTTTCAAAATTATGTTATAGCTTTTTATATCGCAAGTTTGTAATGACCACAACCCATTCAAATTTATAAAGAGTGTGTATTAAAACACAGGTCGAGATGTGTGTTGTTTTTTTCAAATCATTGATACAGCTAATCAGTGTGCACAGGCTAATCTTATTTGACATGCATTAAGCCCCATTTTCCCTGAAAGCAGCCAATATGTACAGATTTCAATGATAAACACTAGACTGGCCAACATTGTTTTACGAGCTGTTAAATACACACTATGTAGTGTACCATTGAGAACAGGCAGATGCGGTGGTTACAGCAGACGCTTATAGCATTCTGGTCTGCTTAAATTTAATGGATATATCCACACAGGCAGTCACGCTTATGGTTCCTACCGTAGCTAAGGCATACCGATTTGCAAAATTGCATCTGCATTATTTGCGAGCTAACGCTCACAAATAGAAATTGAATAGGAAAACTATGTGCTGGAGTTGTAGATGCTCTAGAATGTATTATTTTATTCTTATTCAGGATTTAGCTCGGACTGTTTGATTTTTTAGCCATCATAGATTTTCGAGTTTTCAATGCTTGAGATGAGAAAGTGATACTTGATAAGTTGATGTAATATTAAAGTGTGTGATAATACTTCAGTGATATGACCAATATATATATAAGTCATCAAATGGATGGTTAACCAGTTATTGCATTTATGCAAAGTTTAGGTTGTGCACATTTTATCACCTGTATGTTGACCAATTATTTAACAACAATTTCTTCTATTAACACACATTTTCGTGTCATGCAGAATTATGATTCATTAAGTAATAATCCATAAATTTCAATCTCCATGAAATGTTAAATGAATATTTAAAAAGTACATAAATATTATTTAAATTATGTTCATACAACATTAATATATATATAGAACAAAGTCCTTTAATTATTTAAAATTATGTTGTAAAATGAAATAGATACACACAAATGTATTTGTATGTTGTTGGCGCCCTAGTGGTATGCAGAAGAGACTGCAAACCTTTCTTAATTTCAGACACTAATATTTATTTTTTTCTACCACAGGTTCAACATTTTGAAACAGCCCATAAACATAGTTTTACACATTGCTTTGTATCCTAGAAGAGAAAATAAACACATAACACCACAACAATTTTATTCCAAAAATATTACAATAACAACAATTAATATACTCTGCTTACACAAACAACAATATTGTATCATATTGACTAGTATAAAAACAACATTTTTTATCATATTGACTAGATATACATTTATACTTAGCAGCACATCACAAGTTTTGGCAGAACTAAACTAAATATATATACAAAACATATAACAAGTTTTGTACAAACTAAATTAAAGTGAATTAATTACATGTGCATTAACAATAAAATCTTATAGTAACTGAATAACTTAAATATCACAATTTGTAAATAACTGTTAATCTCAACTTTTAAAATGTGCAATAGCATTAACTGCATTCAAATTTTCTAAAAGTTACATTTTTATACGTATAAGTGATGGTTATTATGGTAACAACCAATGGGCTAGAGTTCCAATATGTAGAAATTGAACAATAATCGGTTATTTAATAACAAGCACATCACAATGAATAATATTGGTTCTACTGCAAAATTATAATTTTCAGTAGAATCAAAATAATTAATTCAAAATGTTTTACCCGGAAAAGGGCAGGTATATATATATTTTACATATCACACCCTTTTCTGGTTAAAAAATATGCAAATTTGTTTTAGTGATGTAAACATGGACACACTTAAAACTGACATGATATTGTCACTTTATTAATTAAAACATATGGTGTCACATTGAATATACATTCTATGCAGATGTCAGATTTTTGTAATAAATGCAATTTTAATGGCAAATTAAATAAACATTAATATTTTGATGATCTTAGACTTACTAATCCTTTTACAAAAATGTGTTGTTTTTTTTCTCATGTGTTTAAGCGCGTGTATTTTACTGAAAAATTCCTTGGATTTCCAAGAACTAATTACAGGCCGTTAGGCTCCGCCTTGGTATGTTGCAGAAAAATGGTTGATGCTAGAATTCTTGATATACTGTAAGAAACTACACTAGTACCATTTTGATAAACTAGACGATATTAATGCCAACACAATTCAAATGCAACTTACTGAAAGCAATAAACATAGGCCTTCACAATGTTACAAGCAAAACTACGAGTTACTGATATTTTTTAATGAGAAAGAACATGAAACAAAGAAAATATGAGCTTACAAAATGTAGACCCATATGCAACAATGTGTTCTAAATTGAATAGTTGGATCTTTTTTGTCTATTATAAAAATTGTCTCTTAATTGGTATTGAAACATGTATGATTGTTTTTTTTAAGATAAAAACATTAAATGAAGACATGATTAATAGATTTCAGCCAAAAAAATATTTTCTATTTTAGTCTATAAAAAGAATTTGTGACAATTTTACCGCAAAAACCTTTTTAAATGTTATGCATTTAAATCTTTAAGTTTGTTTTTTTAGGGATGACAGTAATTTTTCTAATGATATAGATCAAGACTCATTAGGAGTTAATAAAATTGTTCACCTCATGATAATAAAAATGTTAAAATATTCAATTTCTATCATCGGCAATCCAAAAATATTTACAAAGAAGCAATTCCAAAGATTATAGCTAATTGGTAGATGCTCTATTAACAATATATATATATGTTGGCTTCATACATGAATGTAATGAACAAAGAATATTTCTATAAACAGTTGTCACCTTTTAATACAAATACAACAGCCAAATGTTTTATCTACAAAATACAGATATCTTCTTCATAAAGAATAACAAGTTACTGCCATATTGTTTTGTAATATCAGGTAAAACTTGGAATAAAATAACGGTGAGGCTTACCAAGTTGTTACTTATTCTTTACGAGCCTGATATATTACCAAACATTAAGACAGTAACCTGTTTTACTGCTGCCATAAATCCAAGCCCCCATTTCAAAGAAATAATTAAAGGTTATCGCTGCAAAATAGCGAGAATGAATATGATGTATTACATACATGTATGTCACTTAACATCACTTTGCCATAAGCATTTAAGCTTAATACTTGTAAAATACTTTTCCAGATGTGTATGTTTCTGGTTATTTCTAAAATGTAGCAGACCTGGTACGACTTTTTCCAAATGTCCATGTAAAACTATTTTTTTATTTGTATATATATATGTCACTTAACATCACTTTGCCATAAGCATTTAAGCTTAATACTTGTAAAATACTTTTCCAGATGTGTATGTTTCTGGTTATTTCTAAAATGTAGCAGACCTGGTACTCTTTCCCACTCAGATGCAAAGGGAAAATGGCTATGTACGAACAGCATAAAACCAGAACAGCATGTGAGTGACTTGCAGTCTGTTCAGGTTTTATGCTGTTTGCTGCAAATCAGCATCTAGGGGTTGGAAATGAAGCCTAGTATGAAAGGTTTTTATTTAAATTTAACTTTCTAAGGGACTACAAATACGTGAAAAAACGTATCTAAGTGGTAAAGGGTTTATTTGTATGATGTCATGTCTTTTTCTAATAACACTAATATTTTGAAGGTGCATTTATTAAAGTTTTACACAATGTATGACAAGATTTGAGAAAATATGGCTAAATATAGTCACTGTTAAGCATTTTTTATTTTTAGCTGCTGACATAATATGAATATAGCACAACAATTATGTTTAAAATTCATGTTGAACATTTTCCGGTTTTCCGGGTGTTCAGTAATACAATTACGATTTACAAGATATGCATGTTTTACCAAAGTTTGAAACCCATTAATATTTGTAAACTTAAAAGTGGAATTTTCATAAATATACATAGCAAAATCAATAAAATAAAAAGAATTAAATAAAACATCTCCAGATACAAACAAATACATTTAAAATAAATTTAAAACCGGAAAACCCATGTTAAAACCAGCTAATGCTAAAATAAAAAACTCAAACATTAGAACAATATGCTGCAGTAATTTGACACTGTAAGAAACAATACCCTTACAACAATAACACATACACTGAAAAAATACAATAAAAAGACAGAACATAAATAAATCATATATGAGGTTTAACAAGAGTAAAGATAAAAAATCAAGAAGCAACAAATTGAAAACTTTGAAGTGTTCAAGGCATTATTTAAATATCTTCTTTAATCTAATGGAATCTTTACATTGAAAACTACGGCATCTTATCCACTATATTAAAGTACAGTCGAAACTGACCAAACGGCCACCTGAATTTACCGGTCACCTGCAAACAATTTTTACGGTCAGTCTGGAATCCCCCTGAGGAAAAACACTATATTACACTTGAATTTAATGGCCACCTGTCCATAACGGCCAATGGCCACTATATTCCACTCCGAAATTCATGTTTGACCTGAAATAAACGGTCACGCGTCAGTCGTTTCGAGTCGCGAAAATTAAAAACACAGCACATCATTTGTCAGTCAATTTTGCGGTTGAAGCGTCTGATAGCAGTAATTGTCTTTGATATTATAAAAGCAGCCTGCTGCGAGTAAACAAATAATAAGGGGCCCGTCTTATCAAACATCGTACGACATTTTCACCTTACGATGCAATTTTCGAAGCGCCATATATATTATGTAACCGTCACTTTTATAATTACTTTTGTTGAACATTTCCATTCATTTCCAAAGTAGCTGTCAACTGTCCATTATATTTGAAACAAACAGATCATAATCACTTATATTTTAAAATTACAAAATTCAATCGTAAGTTAACATTTTCGTACGATCATTGATAAGACGGACCCAAGGTGTTGAGACGGTTTGTTTTCCGAGGAATAATTGTGGGGGTTTCTTCAAAAGAAAATATGTCAGAGTTTGTGATACGTTTTAAGTAATTATCGCTAATTAAATGACCGCTAATAAGTACATTGTACTTAAAACATTGAGTATCGATTTTGAAAATAACATTTTCGGATCATTCTTTAAGAGAGCTTTCTAGCGTAAAGAACGCTTTATTTATTGAATGAACGAGATGCATGAGTAAAAAGTTATACCAGCGTTGATAAAGTCATTGCTTAAGTTTAACAATATGAAATTAAATTAATCTATAAGATATCATTCTGTCTTACTCAATGTACACACGTAAGTTATTTCTGTTATAATGCTTAGCTAACGGCAATGAGCCTTTGTTGTAAACTGTATGCAAACGACTGGGTGTGGTAACGACGTAGCAATACTACCAACTGACAAATATTCTTAAAATTGTGATCCGAATTCAACAGTCACCTGTGGACAAAGGTCACTTTGGTCATTTCCCTTGACTGACCGCTGTTCTCAGGTTTGACTGTATATCAAAGACTATACCAAAGTTAATAATAAGATTAGATTTATTATTATCTGTATGCCTGACTAATGTTTCTGCATCAAATGACCTGTATGAATAATCAATAACTAATGCAAGTGTAGTAAAATTACAATTTAATTACTTCATTAAGGTAATTAATAACAAGAGTTCCATGGTCGGAGACATATGCCCCCCCCCCCACAAACATTGGACTTATAATTTAACAATTTGGAAACTAATTACATAGTTTCAAATGTTCTTCTTTCCATAATATTTGCCTTTTTTTATGCTCCCCCAATATTTTTGGGGGGTGAGCATACAGTCGCTGCTTCGTCTGTGCATCTGTCCGTGTGTCCGTCCGTGCACAATTTTTGTCCGGGCTTTTTCTCAGCAACTAATGACCGGAATTCAAAGAAACTTTATGGGAAGCTTCACTACCAAGAGGAGATGTGCATATTGTCAGCGGGTTCTGGTCAGATGATTTTTTCACAGAGTTATGGCCCTTTGAAATTTTCCATTAACTGTACATATAGTGCAATTCTTGTCCGGGCTATTTCTCAGCAATCAATGACCGAATTCAATGAAACTTTATGGGAAGCTTCACTACCAAGGGGAGATGTGCGTATTATCAGCCGGTTCTCGTCCGATGATTTTTCACAGAGTTATGGCAATTTGAAATTTTCCATTGTACATATAGTGCAATTCTTGTCCGAGCTATTTCTCAGCAACTTATTACGGGAATTCAATGAAACTTTTTGGGAAGCTTCACTACCAACAGGAGATGTGCATATTATCAGCCGGTTATGGTCGGATGATTTTTCACAGAGTTATGGCCCTTTGAAATTTTCTATAAACTGTACATATAGTGCAATTCTTGTCCGGGCTATTTCTCCCCAACTACTGACTGGAATTAAATGAAGCTTTATGGGAAGCTTAACTGCCTTGAGTAGATGCGCATGTTATTTGTGGGTTCTGGTTAGATGAGTTATGGCCCTTTGAAATTTTTAAGTTGCTAAACCATCCATGGTATTATTTTGTCCAAAGTTATGCCTCTCAAGACGTTTCCTTTTATCTGAATATATAGTGCAATATTGTGACAAAAAAAAACTTTGGGGAGCATCACCCGTCTCTGACGGTTTCTTGTTTTAATTGTAAACCGTTCAGAAATACAATGTACATACATTATGTGCATTCGGAATACGGTGCATCTTTTAAGTAATGCAAGCAGGTGGGTTCACAATTGCAGATGCATCTCACAAAAAATAATGTGTACACACATTTCTATAGTAATTAACTGTTACAAAATGATAAATATAAGATCAATCACTGACTGATAGGAGCACCAACTTACCAGACATAAAAATTATATCAGGCACCTTTATATTAGGTCATTTTAGCATAACGCAATTTAAAAAATGTACAACAATATAGTAATACACATACCATAGATTTGTGTGTAAAAACATCGGAGCTCCCTGAAAACTAGGCTTAATGCATGTGCAATAAGTGTCATCAACACTTTCAGGGAATGTTTCGTTTAAAGGAAGTCTTTTCATTTAAAAATCAAGTCTAGGCTGAAAGTGTCGTCTTGATTAGCCTGTAAGGCCTACACAGGATTATATGGGATGACACTTTACATACATGCATTAGGCCCATTTTTTTCTAGAGAACTGCTCATTACTAAATATACCTAACTGAGGCATACTAATTACAGTAGTCAATTAAGTAAAAGTGACAACAAATCTGAACCTCAATACAGAGCTGCCACAAGATCCACCACATTGCCGTTTTTAAATTTACATTTAAAATCAATTATGTAGATAGTAAATTGTTACAATAAAATTTACTTTTTTTTATACATTTTGAAGTTTTACAATTCAAACAATGTAAATGTGCTCATTCAAAATGAAGTTAATGCTCTAAAATAGTAGGAATTGAATTACTCAGTAAAAATATTGGCTACTAAGATAATAATATAACTGATTTCACTCTGCCTCTTCCTTAACCAAACAAATTTAACTAAGAATTTCTTACAATTACATACAACATACATATTTTATGTATAATACCGGTACTAGGAAAATGTTCCCAATTACTTTGATAAGGTCTCTCAAGTAGCACAAACAAATCTTGCGGAGCAACACCTAACATTATTAAACATTTGTATCTAAAATACATCACACTATACATTCACCACTGCAAATACTTTATATTGTCAACATAAATAATTCTAGCATATAAAGAGATAAAACAACAGGTAGCAAGAAAACAAAAACAATACAACATTTCCAGGTAAGAATAAAAATTGCCACTTGCCCATTGTAACAAGACAATACAATTTATAACAATATATCAATGGTTTAACTGGCAACAAGAAAATTCCACAAGCAAGAAACTATGTGTTTTGACCGTTCCAATATCTTTGTTAGAGTAGTTTGTAAAATTTCTATTAATAAAAGCTGAAGTAAATTTAAAACAAGAGCGCCGCATGACGGAGCAATATACGCCCGATTCGTGTGCCATTGGAGATGATACACTGATGATTGATGTATTTGTTTTGGAAATAAGCAAAAAAAACAACAACAACTTATATAACTGATATATTCATATATATGCATTGATATCAATAAGTGTACACTTAGTCTCATTTGTTCTCTAAAACACAATATTTAAATCATAATTGTTTAGACCTACATAGGTATAGAATGGCAGTATTTCCTGTACTGATATTACTTATCTTGAAATTAGTTCCCTAAAAACTGAAATAAATATTTGGTTTGAATGTTTAAATACTGTTTGCTTTTACATTTTATATCAGCATGAATACCAAGGCTGTCTGTAATTCACCTTTATAAGATGCTTATAGCGGTTTTTATTGCTATCAAGTTCGATAAGTGTTCAGCGGATGATAAATGTAAATGAGGTGTATTAAATTGATAATCATAAACCTGTAAAATGCACTTATTGACCCTATGACCTAGTTTTTGACCCGGCATGACCCATATTCGAACTTGGCCTAGATATCAACTAGATGCAACTGCTGACCAAGTTTGGTGAAGATCGGATGAATACAATTTGAAATAGAGTCCGGACAAAGTGGCCCCTTTGAAAATGCACTTATTGACCCTATGACCTAGTTTTTGACCCGGCATGACCCATATTCGAACTTGGCCTAGATATCAACTAGATGCAACTGCTGACCAAGTTTGGTGAAGATCGGATGAATACAATTTGAATTAGAGTCCGGACAAAGTGATGCCTTCCGCCCGCCGCCCGCCGCCCGCCCGCCGCCCGCCCGCCCGCCAAGGGGTTTCACATAATACGTCCCGTATTTTATACGGGCGTATAAAAAAAAGAATTTTCAAACAAATAAAACCAAGTGACTTCTAAATATTTTTGGTAACATCAACCAGGGACCTATTTGTTTGTATAGGTCACTGTGTCAGCTCTTACTGGTTATTGGTTAACATTTTACTTCAATGATTTGTTTTCTATAATTTGATTAAATGACAAGTAGTTACATAGATTACTACATCACACAGTTTTCCCAAACATAACAATGAACAGCATCATTCTGAACAGTTGACCCCAACTCACACATTTTGATTTCCTCATCTGTGTCAAGTATAACAAGCATCAGTTCTAAACATGCATAATGTAATACAAGTTTTCCTCAAAATGCATGCTTACAAGACAGAACATTAAACCAAGTTATTCAAAATGGTTAAGAACTTGTTTCCTATTAATTTTTCCTATTAATTCATATTATTCCAAATGTTAAGTTTCTTGAAATTACATCTGATTGCCTAACCATTTCCAACTAACAAGCAAAGTGAAATTCAGTGGCAGTAACTCACAGTCTGTTCATATTTTGTTTGCTCCTTATCAGTATCTAAGGGGTTGAAAATGTAGCCTTTAACACTTGAATATAGTGAGAAAGGTCTTAAATTCAATTTTCTAAGGGACAACATACAGGTCGAAGTGTGTATCTGAGTGGTCAAGGGACAACATACAGGTCGAAGTGTGTATCTGAGTGGTCAAGGGACAACATACAGGTCGAAGTGTGTATCTGAGTGGTCAAGGGCAAAACAAGAACTAGTGTCACTTTGGTGAATCCAGCTCGAACATTGCCATCCAAGTTGATACCCCTAACATGCACTTGAAGGTTCATGTCCAACCTTGATGAGCATCAAACAGCATAAAACCTTAACAGACTGCGAGCTACCCCAAAGCTGTGCTGGTTTTATGCTGGTTGCATATGGCAATTTTAACTTTTGCTAAAGTGTTTAATAAGAACTAGTGTCACTCCGGTGAGTCCAGCTCTGACTCGCGACCATCCCGGTTGAGGCCCCGTATATGCACATACTGGATGGTTTTGGTGTTGTAGTCAACGCCTGCCACAGCGCCGCACCAAGGCCCGGCAAACAGCCCCTCCACCTCCTCCAGGCTTTTGCCCTTCGTCTCTGGGAGCCACACATACAAAACTAGGGCTCCAAACAGTGCCAGTCCAGCGTATAGGAGGTATATGCCTGCAAGATAGACAAAGGTACTAGGAAGATGTTTTAAACTAGGGCTCCAAACAGTGCCACAAGATCAACAAATGTACTAACACGACATACAAAACTAGAGCTCCAAACAGTGCCGCAAGATAGACTAAAGTACTAGCCAGACGTACAGAACTAGAGCTCCAAACAGTGCCACAAGATCGACAAATGTACTAGCCAGACGTACAGAACTAGGACTCCAAACAGTGCCACAAGATAGACAAAAGTACTAGCCAGACGTACAGAACTAAAGCTCCAAACAGTGCCACAAGATAGACAAATGTACTAGCACAACGTACAAAACTAGAGCTCAAAACAGTGCCGCAAGATAGACAAATGTGGTAGTCAGAGGTAAAGAACTAGGACTCCAAACAGTGCCACAAGATAAACAAATGTACCATCCAGACGTACAGAACTTGAGCTCCAAACAGTGCCACAAGATAGACAATGTACTAGCCAGATGTACAGAACTAGGGCTCCAAACAGTGCCACAAGATAGACAAATGTACTAGCCAGACATACAGAACTTGAGCTCCAAACAGTGCCACAAGATAGACAATGTACTAGCCAGATGTACAGAACTAGGACTCCAAACAGTGCCACAAGATAGACAAATGTACTAGCCAGAGGTACAGAACTAGAGCTCCAAACAGTGCCACAAGATAGACAAATGTACTAGCCAGACATACAGAACTAGGACTCCAAACAGTGCCACAAGATAGACAAATGTACTAGCCAGAGGTAAAGAACTAGAGCTCCAAACAGTGCCACAAGATAAACAAATGTTAAAGCCAAACCTACAGAACAAGGACTCCAAACAGTGCCAGGCTGGCCTATAGTAGGCACGTGCTTGCAAGATATACAGTCCAACCTGCCCGAACGACCGCCTGTTAATAGCGACCAACAGTCAATAACGACCACACCGATTTCCTCCCGAACGATTTCACTATATATTGAACCTGCGAATAAAGCCCACCTGTGAACAAAGACCAACGACCACCCTTTTACATTCCCAAATCTCCATTTTGATAGCTTACAACGACCACTGCAATCATAAAAATCAACGATTTCGCAACTTTCAAAAAGCAAAATGGCCGCCAGGACGCTGCGTAGTCATGTGATACACATCTTACCAGTGGACTCGTCGGTCGCTATGGAGATCTTTGCAAGTGACAGTTTATTGCACTTGATAGCAGTTGTTTGTTTATTTAACATGCATTGCTAATTGGTAGTCGTCTGCTTCTTTTATGCATTTGACAGTTTGTCGAAAGTGTAAAAACTTGCCTTTGTATTTAAGCGACTCGCGATTAATGTACTAATTGCCAAAAATATCAAAGACAAATTTTGAGCTTTCATAAACACATTAAGGAAATTAACGTTTCATATCATTTACGATGCCTATTGAAGACAAACATTTTAATAGTTATTCTTTTCTTAAATTTCTCCGTAATAACCGTTCATAGATTATAGAAAAGTAATTGCCAGTTCAAGTTAATCATCATGGCTTCCAAGCGTAAGTTTTTGACGTTGGAAGAACGCGTTAAGGTCATTAGTTTGTTAGGTAAAGGACACAGTTGTAGAAGAGTGGATAGTGATCTTGGTGTAGGAAAAACTCAAATTCAGAGCATTTTAAAGTGATTTTTTTAAGTGAGTGTTTTGATTGTGTGTGTGTCTTGAGTGGAGGGGGACGGGGGTCGTAGTGCTTATTGTGTTTTGTTGTTTCTACTGGTACGTTGAGTATCTGTTTGGAATCTTATTCTTGGATGTTTTCAGTCTTATATAAATATAAGATATCATTTATTGTCCATCATTGTCAACTTTACTGGTTGTGTAGTAGTTATTCATGTATAAATGTTTGCTATGTTATGTGTATTTTGTACTTTGTTCTTTGTAGAATTACATGTACATGTACGTATACATGTACGTCAATAGTTATTTATACAGTATATGATAAATTAAATAAGTAATAAAAACATAAGGGAATAGAAATACCACATGTAATAAATATACAAATGTAAAACAAAACTGTGTTTTCAATCCTTTATTTCATTATACATGCATAAGTATTCAAACATTTAAACAATAGAGCACATACATAGATAAGGTACCTGTTAAAAAACTACTAGCATATTTTGCAAAGTTTCGATCGACCCTGCGAATAAAGACCACCTGGGAACAAAGACCACAACGACCAAATCCCTTGAGTGGTCTTTATTGACAGGTTGGACTGTACATAAAAAGTGTTTAAAAGGTGTGAACAATTATTTAAAAGGGATTTCCAGTATGGTGTTAAATATCAATACTTACACATTGATTGGAGCACAAACTATTTAAGTTCTATCACAACTTGTGTAAAACTGGGAGTTCCAAAAATTGCATCTTCTTGTTGTTAAACATTGTGTTGTATCGCAATTAGTAGTATAACATTTTGTCTGTAGTTATATATTCTTATTCATCAAGAAATCATTTCAGAAAACAGTTAAAGCTGCAAGCAAGATCAGAACTTAATATCCAATGACATATTCTCAAAGAGCATGTCATGAGTACAGTACTGTAAAGTGAATCAATTGTTGAACAAAATTAGCTCATCACTGTTACTGCTTCTGATAAAATATATTATTGTACTAGCAAAGCTTTTTACATACCAAAGCGTGTGAGATATTCTGTCAAGGTCAAAAAGGTCATGGAGACAAGAAGGTTGAAAACCCAGTAGGTGCAGGAAGCTATGGCGATGGCAGTGCTACGTGCCCACAGTGGGTAGATCTCAGAATTGATGGTCCAGGGCATTGGTGCCATGCCTGGAAAATGGGGAAACTGATGATTATTGAAATCCTTATAAACATAACTTGAATGATAAATTGATCTTATCAACATTTTCAAAGTTGTGTGGGGAAACTTTTCTTTGATTAGCACTCTTAATTTATATCATAATTACATATATTTTTAAATTATATTATATGTTAAAACATTTAACACACACAAATCTTTTTCTTGCTTAGTATTTATATTTTCAACAACCCAAGTTAATATTCTAGTTTCACCATTTCCTTGTCTCAATATGAAAATCTCAAGTTCCTACCTGGTGCAAACGTCACAAGGTAAAGTACAAGTCCCACAAGAGGCATCCAGGAGAAGGGAGAGGGGCAGTAATCATAGGCCCAGTTCAGCTTGCTGGGTAGTGTCCCCTGACTGCAGGGCCCAGAGGCAGCCTTCCAAGGGTTGTCTCCCTGGATGGGTAGGCAGGACGAGTTATCTGGGCCCAAGTCATGGTCGTCGTCATAACAATAGCCACAAGCAACATCCATTATGCAGTCATTGCAGGTCCTGGCATTAAGAGATTGAGTTTCAATAGAGGCTAATGTGTTTTAAAAGAGAGATATATTTGTTTACAAAGATTTAAATGTGTTCTTTTAAAACAGACATTTAAAGCCCAGAATAATCATGAGCTCTATAAGCATAACTTGTTTGAAATGTTTCCTATATTTATACTTTATGTAGTTGTGGATGAGTTTCACAACTTAAATAATACTGTGCAATTTTAGTTGCAGAAATCTTTTAGAGGTCTAATTTTCAATTTGAAAAACACATAAATATATACCGTAATTACTCTATGTTTTCGGACACTCTAAGTTTTCGGACACCCCTTTTTAAAAACAGTATATTTTACAACGCTGCCCTTCTAAAAAAAGTGAGCAAAACGTACATTTAACATACATTTTGCGTGTGTTTAACGTGGCGTTATTGGCACTGCGTTTTTATGCGCTTTTTCTTAACAAGTGAGTTTTTACCAAACAAGAGGGCCAAGATTAAATCTTTACAAAATGTCAAACTTGACCTAGATATTGTCCAGACAAACATCCTGGTCAAGTTTCATCATTATTTCATCTGCGAGTCATGATCAATGTACCTATGAAGTTCATGATCCTAGGCGTAAGCATTCTTGAGTTATCATCCGGAAATCATTTTTCTAAGTTGAGTCACCGTGACCTTGACAGCCATTGTGTGAAAACGTTTTTTGGCACTGTGACCTTGACCTTTGACCTAGTGACCTGATAATCAATAGGGGTCATCTGCGAGTCATAATCAATATACCTATGAAGTTTCATGATCCTAGGCATAAGCGTTCTTGAGTTATCATCCAGAAACCATTTTACTATTTCAGGTCACCGTGACCATGGAATTTGACTTAGTGACCTGAAAATCAATAGGGGTCATCTGCAAGTCTTGATCATTATACCTATGAAGTTTCATGATCCTAGGCATAAGCGTTCTTGAGTTATCATCCGGAAACCATTTTACTATTTTGGGTCATCGTGACCTTGACCTTTGACCTAGTGACCTGAAAATCAATAGGGGTCATCTACAAGTCATGATCAATGTACCTATGAAGTTTCATGATCCCTGGCATTAGCACTCTTGAATTATCATCCGGAAACCATCTGGTGGACGGACAGACATGAGCAAAACAATATTCCCCCTCTTCTTGGAAAGGGGGGGGGGGGCTTAATGAGAAAACTGCCCCACTCCCAGCAGCCATGTTATTCAACTGACCGGAACCATTGTTTAACTCAACTCTCTTATCAAGGAAACAAATGTTCTGAGCAAATTTCATGAAAATTTGGCCAAAAATGTGACTTTTACTGTGTAAACATGTTTTCACTATATACATATAGAGAAAAATGCCCCGCCCACTGGCGGCCATGTTTTTTCACCGATCCCGACCATTTTCAAACTCGTCCGAGATATCAATAAAACCAATGTTTTGACCAACTTTCATGATGATTGGGCAAAAATTGTGACTTTGAGAGTGTTTACAAGGTTTCTCTATAGCCAAATAGGGAAAACTGCCACTATATACATATAGAGAAAAATGCCCCGCCCACTGGCGGCCATTTTTTTTCACCGATCTCGATCATTTTCGAACTCGTCTGAGACATCAATTAAACCAATGTTTTGACCAACTTTCATGATGATTGGGCAAAAATTGTGACTTCTAGAGTGTTTACAAGGTTTCTCTAAAGCCAAATCAGGAAAACTGCCCAGCCCACTGGCGGCCATGTTTTTCAATGGATCGGAACCTTTTTTAAACTCAACCAAGATATCATTAAGACAAACATTTTGACAAAATTACATGAAGATTGGGCATGAAATCTGACTTCTATAGTGTTTTCAAGGTTTTTCTTTTTTTTGACCTAGTGACCTAGTTTTTGACCCGGCACAACCCAGTTTGGAACTCAGCCGAGATTTCATTGGGACAAAGCTTCTGACCAAGTTTCATGAAGATGGAACAAGAAATGTGGCCTCTAGAGTGTTTATGAGCAAATGTTAACGGACCGACGGACGGACATACAACGGAAAAAGACTGGTCACAAAAGCTCACCTGAGCAATCAGGTGAGCTAAAAAACACACACAAAACTAACTGTTTCACTTAAAAACTCACTTGGAAAGAAAAAAAACACAAAATGCG
The DNA here is from genome assembly GCF_020536995.1 of Dreissena polymorpha. Taxonomy (NCBI): domain Eukaryota; kingdom Metazoa; phylum Mollusca; class Bivalvia; order Myida; family Dreissenidae; genus Dreissena; species Dreissena polymorpha. Next base: position 45,898,207 of record NC_068355.1, on the reverse strand, counting down.
AACTTTAACGCACTTATGCACACTGAAAACACAGATGTTTACTAAAAACACAGAATTAATGCACTTTTAAGTGTGTTAAATGTGTGTTTTGTTAAAAAAGTGAGTTTCAATTCGAGAAGGGTGTTTTACCAAATTTCGGTCCTGTTTTCGATATCTAATGACACTTCGATCATGGGGTTTTACAATCAGATTAACATCATAAAACATGGCAGGTGCATGCCTGAGGGCAACAGACGATTACATTTGCGTTATTGGGAAAATAACCTTGTAAACCGGTATTAAACAATGGTTTCGACCGATAGCATAAGTGTTATGACAATTACCGGGGGAAGTGCCAATTAACAGTTCAATTATTTACCACAATGGTACTCCCCCTTCTCAGTAAAATAACTGTGACAAATACTAAATGCTTCAAAGTGTGATGCACCCTATTGCATGTTTTACGAACAATGGAAGGTGTTAGACAACAACTATCAGAAATGAACAAACAAATAATTTATAGTTTGCTTTTTTATTTCGTTAATAACAGGTTCATACTAGCGAGTATTGGTACATCACATGCTCATCTTTGAACTCGTTGGTCAAATTACAACCTTGAAGTGACTTTCTGTCAAATAAATCAAGCATTTAAAATTATTTAAAATGCAGTGCAAACATATATTACTGTAATTTGTACTATACGGTATGGTATTTTACAAGCGCGTGCTATTACCGGTACGGTAGTCGTTGATACAATTGACGCTATTTTTGGACACTTCAATTTTAGACTCTAAGTTTTTGGACACCTGTATTTTGTGAATATTTTTCATATCTAAACTTTTGGACATGAAAAAAATTAATTATTGTCCGAAAACATAGAGTAATTACGGTAGATGCAATGTCTGATTTTGCAAAACATAAGTGGAATGCCCCACACTGACATCTAGTTTCTTGCAATAAACTTGGATATGGGTCATTCATTGATTAAGCCCTTAAAAGGCAAGGGTCCAGGTCTAATAGTGGTCAGATAGACAAGACCACAAATAAAGAAAACAAGAATATCAGTGAAACTGATGGATGCTCCCCGATGATGCACTTTGTCAATCTATGTGTTAATTGTGTAACCACCTAAAAAAATCTATTATTAGCCTTGGTGACCTTGACCTTGACCCCAATGACCTCAAACCTCATCAAAACGTAGAGGTCCATGCAAGGTACCTACATGCCAAATATGTAATAGATCGGTAAAATATTGAAAGCACTATGAGAAACTGTAACAAAAGTGTGACTGAAAATCTATTATTAGCCTCGGTGACCTTGACCCCAGTGACCTCAAACCTCATCAAAAAGTAGAGGTCCATGCAAAGTACCTACATGCCAAATACTTAAGAGATTGGTAAAATATTGAAGGCACTATGAGAAACTGTAACAAAAGTGTGATGGAAAATTTATTATTAGCCTCTGTGACCTTGACCTTGATCCCAGTGACCTCAAACCTCATCAAAAGGTAGAGGTCCATGCAAGGTACCTACATGCCAAATATGTAAGAGATCAGTAGAATATTGAAGGCGCTATGAGAAACTGTAACAAAAGTGTGACGGAAAATCTATTATTAACCTCGGTGACCTTAACCTTTACCCCAGTGACCTCAAACCTCATCAAAAGGAAGAAGTCCATGCAAGGTACCTACATGCCAAATATGTCAGAGATCGGTAAAATATTGAAGGCGCTATGAGAAACTGTAACAAAAGTGTGATGGAAAATCTATTATTAGCCTCAGTGACCTTGACCTTGATCCCAGTGACCTCAAACCTCATCAAAAGGTAGAGGTCCATGCAAGGTACCTACATGCCAAATATGTAAGAGATCAGTAGAATATTGAAGGCGCTATGAGAAACTGTAACAAAAGTGTGACGGAAAATCTATTATTAACCTCGGTGACCTTAACCTTGACCCCAGTGACCTAAAACCTCATCAAAAGGTAGAAGTCCATGCAAGGTACCTACATGCCAAATATGTCAGAGATCGGTAAAATATTGAAGGCGCTATGAGAAACTGTAACAAGTGTGATGGAAAATCTATTATTAGCCTCAGTGACCTTGACCTTGATCCCAGTGACCTCAAACCTCATCAAAAGGTAGAGGTCCATGCAAGGTACCTACATGCCAAATATGTAAGAGATCAGTAGAATATTGAAGGCGCTATGAGAAACTGTAACAAAAGTGTGACAGGAGAAAGGAAGTGAGGACAGACTGGAAACTATATGCTCCCCGAAAAATTTTGGGGTGCATAATTACTGCAAAATTTCAAATACAATGATAAGGCATTATTTACATTAACAAAAAGGAAAGAACTTTAAAGATTGGACATGTAAGCAAAAAACATGTAACCTGGTACAATTGGTAAAATTGGTAAATATTTGCAGTGGTCACTTATTGGTGCAATGGCGATATAGCAGCAAAAAAAATAAAAACATCTTCAGTTATGTCAAATCTATATCTTCTCCATACTGAATCTAATCAAGCTCGTATTCAGCCTTTAAAAAAAAGATAAATGACACTCCAATCTGGCCTTATTTGATGATGAAATGTAAGAAGGCCAGTAATTGAGGGCTACCAATTTTACCGACTGTTTCCTCCAATCAATGTCAGAACCACCAGGAAGTTTCATCGGTTAATAAGTCGTAATTCATCCTAATGATGTCTATTTTTGCTCTATGAAAATCACCAAGAAAAATCTACAGAATACCAATAAGACACTTGTCTGCAACAATCTGGTTTCATTTTCAAGGAAACACAGCAATGTGTTGATCTTTGAAACCTGATAAAAATTAGTAGAGAAAACTTCTTATTTCCTTAAGGGCAAGCTTGCAATAATTTACCTATATTACTGAAAAAATAAATTATAGACAGCATTTTAGACTATAATACGTTGTTTGATTTCCCAGACTGGAACTATGGATCAAACAACATAATAATTGTTGTATTTTGGAGCGATTTAGCAAAATCATTTCGATGAATGTTTATATAGTGTATTAACTAAAATGTATAGTACTATCCCACTTTTTTCCTTACCTGTAATTAAAGCAAGCTGATGTGAAGTTGGGTGACATGAGGTTGTTGGACAATGGGATGGTGGGAGTGTTCAGGGACGTCACATGGAACCCAACAGACAGGAGCAACAAACTGATGATAACACCTGAAACATTGGGCAGGAACCCTCAAATTGTCTGCAAGGTGAACGAGTTAAGACACAAGAAATGTTTACATTGTTCTTTCGTTTAACTTCAATTAAACATAAAAGTTTAGTATATAAAGGGATATTTTCTAACACCATTAAAGAATCAACGATTACAATAATAACAAATCATACAATCATAACAATTTCTAAGTTTTAGTGTACAATTTTAATATTATTGATTGAGCTAGCCTTTAGGCTTGAAACAGTATGAAAGAATCAATGAGCAAAAATATCATGCGTGCTGAAAGACCAGAGCAAAATATTGAATATAAAAGCAATTTATGTCTCACCAAGGGAAATGATATGCTGCACATTATCAATAATTCTTGCATCAATTTTGCATGAAATATTCACAAGTATATATCTCTGTTTCCATCACAAATCCCACCAGATTAAAAATAAATAAATAAATAATATCTAACATCACTTATTATTTGACATAAAACACAAATGTAATTATTACATCTTACATTGAATAAATATATTTATGTTTCTTGATTGATGGAAATACAGTTTGATTTTATTCATTAGAAATAGTTCCTGCAACTACATCTTACATGTTAAACATAGTGCGTTTAAAGTATTAAAAACTCTTTGTAATTATCAATTAAGGTAGTAATAGTAAACTTTAAATCCAACCTAAAAATATCCATCATTAAGCGGCCCGAGCTACCTGTAAGACTTGCAAGAGTTAGTGGCCTTCGTCCAATCTTCTCCACAAGATACACTCCCATCAGAGTGAACATGAGGTACATAGCTGACGTCATCGCTGATAACCAGATTGCCACCTCATCACTTCTCACGCCAGACATCTTAATTATTGTTGCACTGTAATACCTGCCATGGCAATGTACATCCCTATCATTTTATTTCATGTCCTGTTATTAGTTATTTTGCACTGTTTAACGCAACTGTATACATATGTACATCCTAACATTTTAAAAGGTTAATTGTTACGCAATTTTCCAAATACAAAAAAATCATCAACCTACCTTACATTCTTTTGGGTTATTGCATTATCCAAATTTTAGATTTTTATAATTTCTATAATCATGAGAACCATTTTTTTGTCTATAAAAAATCAACAGAAATAATGTGCATATTCCCTATAAGGCCTTCTATAAACAAACTATTAAGTTTCATCAATCTAGTTTGCCAAAGTATATAATGAGAGAGCTACAAAACCTAATATCAAAAATATTTACACTGGCATTATTCGGCTACAATATGTGACAAAATTATGAAGTTACATATTTGTAAACTGTATGCTATTCTACATGTCCTTACAATATCAAATATTCACTCTTTTGTAAGTAAACAGTCTTTGTAAGGGTGCATCTGTTGTTTCTAGACTCATTAACCTTTTATTAGACACTGGCATTATTATAATTTTTTAAATCGAGACTAAATGCTAGTTTAAAATACTACATGGTAGACAAACGGCTTATAAACCAACTCAATAATATATTGTACTAATAATTCATGAAACTATAACAGTATTACTGTTTACCACTTGTTCATTTGTAATATGCTACAGTTACATTAACTATCCTCTTGACTCTGCAATAATGTTTGTTCTATCAGAAGCAATCTTGACGATGGCAAATTCAACCCAATAACAAAATCTTTAATACTGGTGTGTTTAAAGTTTCTTAAGAAACAATTATCTTCAGTTGTAAAAATCATCAATAATCATGGAGTCTCTAAAACCAAGGACATAAATTAGGTGTCTTTCCAACACAAGTGTCTCTATATCGACTGAACATCACACAAGAGCAATTTCTGTGGCCGCTTTGTTGTCAATCACAAGAACACTGATGTCACTATCGCTAAGCAACAAATGCCACCAGCTACGTTTAAGCATATTTTAAGACCCTTCAAGTTGGTAATTACTGAAGATACCCATTACAGAAAAAGACATCCATAAGGGCCCAATATTAGTACAGTTAATGGATTTCCAAATTGTGCTACGTTTACTTAAATGCCATTCTGCAAATATCAGAATGTCTGAGAAACCATACATGTCTTCTTTAAGAGATTTGCACTGTCATCTCTTAATAAGAATATGAAGGGATGTTGGAAAGCAAATTACAATAATTATTTCAGTCTGAATGTTAGAGTCTCAGTCTGATTTTAGATTTTTTAGAAAAATGTTTGTTTAAAGTTGAAAACATGTTATCATTATTAACTAGATTTTATCACTAACCACAATGCGACTTCGGAAATTACAGGACTTTACAGAGAATAGGTAAGTATTGAACATGGATAGGTTTATTTTGTGAAGCTTAGAACACTTAAATCACAAGCCTTAGAGAAAGATTTAGGGGATTTGTATAATGTTCTCTGCATTCATCAACACAGCCCCATCATTGTTTGCATTGTTAAGTCTTTATTCCTGCATTCAGAGAAGAAAACACCTTTAAACAAAAACAAGTCTTTATTCCTGCATTCAGAGAAGAATTAAACAAAAACTGAAAATATAAAATGATATCATCAAAAAAAGTCATATTAAACTGAAAGTGATTGATGCTTTCAGTACGTTTGAAATGCTTTTGAACAACATGGATGCTAGTTGTCAAACAGGGTGTGATGTTTAGGTTTGTGCATGTGGCTGCTGCAGCACCTATAGGTCACAATATACTTAATATTTTCCGTATAAAATTCAACGTAAAAGCAACAATTTTAAGCAACAAGAGGGCCTGAAAGGCCCAAAGTCGCTCACCTGAGATAACAAGATATTATTGGGACAATTCTTCTGACCAAGTTTTATGAAGACCGCCCCTTGGAAGCCATGTTTTTCAAGTAAACATAATTATTTTCATACTCATTCAAGATATCATTGAGACCAATCTTCTGGCCAAATTTCATGAAGATTGGACAATAAATGGGCCTCTAGAGTGTTAACAAAGTTTTAATATAGCCATATAAGGAATAAAGCACTGGCCCCTGGCGGCCATGTTTTTCAAGCAAAGGGCATCATTTTTTAACTCTCCCAAGATATTATTGGGATGAATCTTCTGACCAAGTTTCATGAAGATTGGACAATAAATGTGGCCTCTAGAGTGTTAACAAGATTTTACTATGGCCATATATACCTAATAAGGAAAAATGCCCTGCCCCTTGACAGCCATGTTTTTCAAGCAAAGATTACCATTTTCAAACTCATCCAAGATATCATTGGGACAAATCTTCTGACCAAGTTTCATGAAGATCAGAAAATAACTGTGGCCTCTAGAGTAATAACAAGGTTTTACTATAGCCATATAAGGAAAAATGCCCCGCCCTCTGGCAGCCATGTTTTTCAACCAACCGGCATCATTTTCGAATTTGTCCTAGATATTATTGGGATTTATCTTCTGACCAAGTTTCATGAAGATCAAACAATAAATTTGGCCTCTAGAGTGTTAACAAGATTTTACTATAGCCATATACAGCCATAGGGAAAAATGCCCCGCCCCTTGGCAGTCATGTTTTTCAAGCAAACGTAACCATTTTCGAACTCAACCGTCATATCTAGAAAACACATGTTCTGACCAAATTTCATGAAGATTGGACCAAAAATGTGACTTCTAGAGTGTTAACATGTTTCCACTAAATACATATAGAGAAAACTGCCCCGCCCCCTGGCGGTCATGTTTTTTCACCGATCTGGACCATTTTCAAACTCGTCCGAGATATCAATAAAAGCAATGTTTCAACCAAGTTTCATGATGATTAGGCAAAAATTGTGACTTCTAGAGTGTTCACAAGGTTTCTCTATAGCCATATAAGGAATACTGCCCCACCCCCTGGCGGCAATGTTTTTCAACGGACTGCAACCATTTTTAAACTCAACCAACATATCATTTAGACAAACATTTTGACAAAGTTACATGAAGATTTGGCAACAAATGTGACTTCAACAGTGTTCACAAGGTTTTTCTTTTTTTTACCTAGTGACCTAGTTTTTGACCCATCATGACCCAGTTTCGAACTAAGGCGAGGTACAAGGTGCCTGTACCATGTGACTTTTTTGGCTAGGTGTGGGACAATCGGATGTCAACAAACCATCGCTTCAGGTAACGTTTTTGATAATTTCTTTATTAATTCAAAACCATTTTCAAACTGAGGAGCTGCGCCATGAGCGCATGATACGCCCGTCGTTCGCCAATGAAGTAGTAAGGTAATAAATAACCCTTTGAATCATTTTTTTACTTCAGTTTATTTGTATTTGAATACATGGTTTATTTTATAAGTACATGAGCATGGAGCGCCGTCTCCTTGACATTCATACCATATCTTTTTTTGAGTATATGTATGCATTTCTTTAGAGGATATGGAGTTGAAGTAAACCTGTTATAGATATTTTGACCAATAATAAAAGAGAAATGTAGATGGGTAAGTGGTAGTGTACAATCGGAATAGAAAAAAGCTCACCTTGTTCAATTTTTCAGGGATACTAAAAAAAAAAGTGCATCGTTGCTGAAAATGATATCTGAAACTGTTGACTCATATTTTGTGCATTTTAAATTGTGCAAGGCTGCTGTTTGCATCCTGAACTAGTGTTAGACGCTCTGAGCCAGGTTTTGTGTGTCTTTTGTGTTTTTTACACATATGTTGACATGTCTATCCAATCTATATTAGTGTATTTTAACACTATATAGCAGCCTTCCGTGGAAGGCAAAACCTATGACACATGTTAAGTATATTCGTCTATTATGTCTTTATTTTCGCTTTCGCTTTAAGATATATCCTCGGCGAATAAGTTACACTGAACAAAATATGATTTTAATTATTATTTCAATGTGATTATTCTCATTAGGAATTAACAATTATTTATCATCTACATAGTTAGTTATACTTATCTTTGTAAATAATCTAACTGAATGTATTGAGTTGTTTCATTTATGATCTCATGTGTGTGTATATACTTTATTGTACTTCCTTGCTTGTATTATATGTTATGCTCTCCGTGAATGGAGGAAAATAAAAGTCTATCTATCTATCTGTCATAACTCTGGAACGACAATTCAGAATTCCGTCAAAAACGAAAGGGGATCAGGGTTTATCAATATTAAGATTGTGTTAAAATTTGAAGAAAATCTGTCAAAGGATATTTGACGTAGCGTACGACATTAACAGACGGACGGACGGACGGACGGACAGACGGACGGACGGACAGACGGACGGACGGACGGACAGACGCAGGGTATACCATAATACGTCCCGTCATAGACGGGCGTATAAAAACAAAGACGAGAGCCCGATCATTGTCAAAATACATAACTGTGTTAAGTTTGCGCAAAATTAATTTAGTATTTAGTATATAGTGCTACCGCGTGTTTGAAAAGACACGAATTGAAATGCTGTGTGTGATATATTTTTTATTCAATCAACAAAAACATTCATTATAATATTGTCGAAGGTTTAAAAAATAGGGCTGACATTGTAATTCTTCATAGAGAAGCTACATACATTGTATGTTTGCACAAATACTTCTGATTCGGAGTATGTGCTTAAAAATGCAATAATGCTATGTGTAGGACACGTTTTTGAAATTCTATGTGTGGTATACAAACTAAACTAGAGAATCGAAAGATTGGCATAAACATCAATAATATTTTCAGTATGTCTAAATAACAAAAGTTGGTCAATAAAACATTGTTGGTACTGTTTTGCGTGCTTAAAATATGATTATCACGACGTTCATGTTTCTCAAAATTATCATGATTGTCGATAATTCATATTCATATTTTTTACTTGTAGAATGCCATTTGTTTGGGAACAGTGTGTATTTTGTTCTTTTCAGGGAGATTAAAGTATTTTTGGAAGCACCTTCAAGAGACGTACTGATATCTTGATCAATGAAAAGTTGTCATATATAGTTAATGTTCAAAAATTTAAAAGACTGTTTGTTTTGTTACCAGATAATGCAAGTATTGCAGTGGAGAAAGCAATCAAAGTAAACATTAAATACACATTTGAAAATTCAACAAATTGAACAACATGTATTGTTTATTACTTGGTGCGGTGGTAACAAGATCTTGCAGCCCCTTTCATGACCGGGTCGAATGAGTATTTTCATTAAACATCTTACACTATTTTCAGTTATTCAGATTTCATTTGAAATTGAGTTCATGAAGTTTTAATACAATTAAATATGTTTAAGCTAAGACTTTTTTGCGATGATCATTAACTTTGTTACGTGTTAATTAGATCATTTATATGTTTGTATAGCAAGATTTGTTACTTTGTGAATACTGATGTACTTCTTTATGTACTTGGTGCTTTAATTTCTATTGTAACAAATTGTGCATGCTGGTTATAAAGCAATGTTATTATTAATGAAGTTTTTATTTTGATATACTTAAGATATTTATATGGAGATGATATTGAAAACTAAATAAACTTAATAGACCACAAACAATCATCATTGGATTTATAGTGTTATTTGTTATGAAACAATTGTTTTATTAACATATATACTCAGATTTTATATTCATTTAATCAATTTTATTAATAACATAGATACAAAACACATTAATATACTCAAATATTAATACATAAACTTTGTTTTGATTATGCCAAAATACATATTAAATGGTATGTTGCATAGTTAGTTGAAATAGCTTTCCGTAAACATCACAGAATGAAGCTTGGTCCGTCTCTGTCACTGTGGTTTTGATAATTAACTTGCCGCATAACACCTTCCGTGTGGTTTGATGGTGTTCATCTAATTTTAACACAGCTTCGCGCCTTAAAGTGTTACAAATCCTTCGACTAATCCTTGTCAAGTCTGAAAAACAACAGAAGTAAATCCCATTTTAAAGCAAGTACTTTTACTTTCTTTGTCATTCATTTATAAAAAAAGGACCGAATTTAATAATCAGGCAGAAATATCAATAATGATGTTTATTTTAAGACAATAAGTAAAAAAAAGAAAATATTATAGTTCAACATAATGTGTTTGTTAAAAAAGACCATTGGTTGGATAACAATTACGCAGTGTTTTTTATTTAAAATTTATGTTCAATGAAACATAAATTTTTTAAACATTACACAATTACTTCAGTATTCCATCATGTAACATTTGGTTAATTTGATATATTTTCAGTACAGACTGAAGTATATGTTTTAGATTCTTACAAAACGGTGTTCAGGTTATATGCAGAACTGACGGGAAAATTCTTGCATACCACACATTGCATTTCAAAAATGTGTCCCACACATGGTATTATTGCATTTTTATACACAGACTCCGAATCAGATGTATATGCGCAAACATACAATATATGTAGCTTCTTTTTGAAGAATTACAATGTCCGCCCTATTTTTTAAACCTTCAACAATATTAAAATGAACGTTTTTGTTGATTGAATAACAAATATACCACACATAGCATTTCACTTTGTGTGTTTTCAAACACGCGGTTGCACTTTTTGGAAAAAATACTTAATCAATTTTGCGCAAACTTAACACATTTGTGTATTTTGACAATGACCGGGCTTTCGTCTTTGTTTTTTTTTTAAATGGTTTTGAATTAATGAAGAAATTATCAGAAACGTACCTGAAGCGATGGTTTGTTGACATCCGATTGTCCCACACAGAAAAAGTCGAAAAAGTCACGTGGTACAGGTACCTTGAGGTATCAATGGGACAAATGTTCTGACCAAGTTTCATGAAGATCGGACAATAAATGTGGCAATTAAAGTGTTCACAAGGCAAAATGTTGACAACGCACGACGCATGACAGACAAAAGGCGATCACAAAAGCTCACCATGAGCACGTTGTGCTCAGGTGAGCTAAAAATAAATGCAACATTTTGCATATAGAGACTCCCATTCACATACCTTTTGTTAAGCTGAATCGATTTAAGTTATAAAAAAAGATGTCATTTACAAACCATTAAGGAACTGGACACAAATCAAAATCCACTGTTTTTGTGTCTTCTTCTAATTGGCCATTTTGTAGTGGAATGTAACCTTACCATATGAACATCTCCAAAATATAAAAGAAGATCAACAGCCTTAAGTGTAAAACATGCCTTCCAGTAAAATATGATGATTACTTTAGAGAGTACAGCATGACTCAATAATTAAGTTTAATGTAACGTACATGACAGCATTGATACCGGCCAGCTGCTGTGTCATCTGCAGGAAGCAACCGATAATGAGGGCCCGCCTGATGGGTGGGTACTTGAACATTTGTAGAACCACCGGCAGCTTGTCTGGAATACAGCAAACAGTGTTACAGCCCTAGATGGTAACAGTAGAGTAAGAAACCAACATTTTTGCTATTGTAACCGCTTCTTTTTCCCTTTAATACTTCTTGTTCAGAGGATTTTTCCTCAGAAAATCAAGGGGCTCACAACAAATTAGAGAGGCCAAAGTCTAGTGGGACACCTCTAATTTCAATTTACAAAATTTAGACTTTGTTGCCAAAGAGGGATCATTTACTACTGTTCTTACTGATTTCATAGACAGAAAATTGTTAGCAACCTCTTTACTGCATGCTATGTGGCTGTTTATTGATGCAGAAAAGAGATATTGACATTTTAGTGTAATGTTGTCCACACTTGGCCTGTCACACAACAGATTATATTTCATGTGCATTCCATTGGAATTAAAGCTTCTAGATGCTTTTCCAATTTATTTCACTTGTTAAATTAGTTGTTTCTTTGCAATAAAATAATCCATAACAAGAGGGCAATGATGGCCCTGAATCGCTCACCTGACTAACCTTGCTACATCAACTTAAATTCTATCAGACCCATATACAATCCCAAGAAAGATTTCATTAATTAATACATTCTGACAAAATGTCATTAAGATGTGATGAAAACTGTGACCTCTTTCATCTGCACAAGGTTTTACTAGAATTGGCCCGGTGACCTAATTTTTGACCCCAGATGACCCATATACGATCCAAAATCAGATATTATCAAGATAAACATTCTGACCATACTTCATTAAGATCAGATGAAAACTATGACCTCTGTTGTCTACATAAGGTTTTTCTTTGATTTAACCTAGTGACCTAGTTTTTGACCCCAGATGACCAAAATACAATCCCAACCCAGATTTCATCAAGATTAACATTCTGGCCAAATTTAATTAAGTTTGGATGAAAACTGTGACCTCTACTGTCTACAAAAGTTTTTTTTAATTCGACCTAGTGACCTAGTTTTTAACCCTAGATGACCCAAATTCAATCCCAACACAGATTTCAACAAGACAAACATTCTGACAATATTTCATTAAGATCTGATGAAAACTGTGACCTCTATTGTCTACACAAGGGTTTTCTATGATTTGACCTAGTGACCTAGTTTCTGACCCCAGATAACCCAAATACAATCCCAATCCAGATTTTATCAAGATAAACATTCTGACTAAATTTTATAAAGATTGGATGAAAACTGTGACCTCTATTGTCTACACAAGGTTTTTCTATTATTTGACCTAGTGACCTAGTTTTTAACCCCAGATGACCCAAATACAATCCCAACCCAGATGTCATCAAGATAAACATTCTGACCAAAATTCATAAAGATTGGATGAAAACTGTGACCTCTATTGTCTACATAGGGTTTTTCTTATATTTGACCTATTGACCTAGTTTTTGACCCCAGGTGACCCAAATACAATCCCAATCCAGATTTCATCAAGATAAACATTCCGATCAAATTTTATAAAGATTAGATGAAAACTGTGACCTCTATTGCCCACACAAGGGTTTTCTAATATCTGACCTAGTGACCTAGTTTTTGACCCCAGATGACGTTAATACAATCCCAACCCAGATTTCTTCAAGACAAACATTCTGACCAAATTTCATAAAGATTGGATGAAAACTGTGACCTCTATTGTCTACACAAGGTTTTTCTATTATTTGACCTAGTGACCTAGTTTTTAACCCCAGATGACCCAAATACAATCCCAACCCAGATGTCATCAAGATAAACATTCTGACCAAAATTCATAAAGATTGGATGAAAACTGTGACCTCTATTGTCTACATAGGGTTTTTCTTATATTTGACCTATTGACCTAGTTTTTGACCCCAGGTGACCCAAATACAATCCCAATCCAGATTTCATCAAGATAAACATTCCGATCAAATTTTATAAAGATTAGATGAAAACTGTGACCTCTATTGCCCACACAAGGGTTTTCTAATATCTGACCTAGTGACCTAGTTTTTGACCCCAGATGACGTAAATACAATCCCAACCCAGATTTCTTCAAGACAAACATTCTAACCAAATTTCATAAAGATTGGATGAAAACTGTGACCTCTATTGTCTACACAAGGTTTTTCTATTATTGACCTAGTGACCTAGTTTTTTACCCAAGATGACCCAAACACAATCCAAACCCAGATTTAATCAAGATAATCATTCTCACCAAATTTCATAAAGATTGGATGAAAACTGCGACCTCTATTGTCTATACAAGGTTTTTCTATTATTTGACCAAGTTTTTGACCTAGTGACTTAGTTTTTGACCCCAGATGACCCAAATACAATCCCAACCCAGATTCCATCCAGATTAACATTCTGACCAAATTTCATAAAGATTGGATGAAAACTGCGACCTCTATTGTCTACACAAAGTTTTTATATTATTTGACCTTGTTTTTGACCTAGTCCCCTAGTTTTTGACCTCAGATGACCCAAATACAATCCCAAGCCAGATTCATCAAGATAAACATTCTGACCAAATTTGATAAAGATTGGATGAAAACTGCGGCCCCTAAAGTCTACACAAGGTTTTTCAACTATTTGACCTAGTTTTTGACCTAGTGACCTAGTTTTTGACCCCAGATGACCCAAATACAATCCCAACCCAGATTTCATCAAGATAAACATTCTGACCAAATTTCATAAAGATTGGATGAAAACTGTGACCTCTACTGTCTACACAAGCAAATTGTTGACGGACGCACACACGCATGCACACACGCACGCACGCACATATGGACACCAAACATCACACAGTCACATCAGCTCACCATGTCACTTCGTGACAGGTGAGCTAAAAAACGTGACCTGTTTCTTTACAAATTGTATATCAATATAAACATGATAAATGTTTGGTTAAGTATGGACACTATGGATCTGTTAATCTATCTGCTAATCAATGAATTGAATAAATCCTTGCTGCAGCTCTAATCATCTAGGCCATTAGTATATTTGTGAAATATTATGGTGTTTTGTAACCTTTGGTGCTTAATCTAAGATGCTGGAATAGAACATTAAATAGTGCCAGATTCCATTTTTAGGGCATTATAAGAAGTGCCTTTTTGTATCACACATGTATGTATAAATAATTACTTTTCTGTATAATTCTCTGTAGGGGAAATAACGTGAAAAGCACTTGCCCTAAAATTGTATAAAAGTAGAAAAGATAAACAGCTTTGACATACCTTTTAGACAAAGATCACCCAAAGATATGTATAAAAGAAGATAAGATAAATTGCTGAGAATTACCTTTAGGACAAGGTTACCTAATGGCAAGAATAGTACCTTGGAAAGTTAACCATTTTTTGTGAAACATTTTGTATAATGAGACCAATACTAAGGCAACTACAGGAATCAACTATCATGAGGGCATTGAACTATAAGCCACATGAAAGGGTTAGCTGAAAACAACTGCTTTATCCATGTGTGTTAAGAATGGTCCCAAATTAGACAGTGCAGTCTGCACAGGCTTTTCAGAGACAACACTTTCCGATTTCTCCGAATTTTTCTTTTTTAAGAAAGTCTACTAAACGATAATCTGGTCTTAGAAAAAAAGTGTCATAAAAGATTAGCCTGTGCGGACTTCACAGCCTTCTTCGTGATAATAATCTACATACATACATGAAACCTCATTTTGCCATAGCACGGTTCTTTTATTTTTGTCATCTGTATAGCACCCTGTCCACAAGGCAATACAATACACAGTTGCAGGTTAAGCGTAACAAACTTGCTCTTCAATAACACCAAATGTGTTCATAGGATACAGTGCCCCTACACTCAAATTTAGTCTAAAACTCACAAAAATTTCAAAAAAAGCAGATTTGACTTTTAAAAGTTACCTTGACTTTTAGGTATAGAGTTGGGTGATACACACAACAGGTTGTGTCCCGATGGTGGTCAAATTTAACCTTTGACCTCTAAGTGTGACCGTGACATTTTTACATATGACCCCGTAAGACATTGGTGCTTAGTTATTGTAATATCATGGTTGTGACAGCAATTTTCAAGCAGTTTTATATTTGGAAACTAGGACAGACGCACAGACTAACAGCCATACAGATGGCTATATGCTGCCCACTTTGAAGGGAGCATAACAAGTTTGATATCATTGACATATTTCAGAAGTATATAAGATTTATTTCACAAATACTTATACAAATTATTATAGTATTACTTGCATCAAAACATATTAAAATAACTGACACCTATGTGTAATGCCAAATGTAAGAACTGTGATATTGACTTAAAGCGAATTGTTCACAGTTTTCCAAATCAACACATTTTTTTAAAAGGGTAAGAGATTAAAAAAAATGAATCTATGTATTATATTCAAACAAGCTATAGAAAGCACAGACTTAGTTCAAAACTGAGCTGCTTTCACCAAGTTACAATAATCTGTGAGTTAAAACACATTCCATAATACACATACGACTCATCTGTGCATTGGCCTCTGACTCAGCACAGCTGGTCTTGATGCTCTCATATTCCTCCTCGATATCCAGCTGCCCACGGATGGTCTGCAGCACGCGCCGGGCCAG
Organism: Dreissena polymorpha; assembly: GCF_020536995.1. NCBI lineage: Eukaryota > Metazoa > Mollusca > Bivalvia > Myida > Dreissenidae > Dreissena > Dreissena polymorpha. The sequence continues at coordinate 45,882,228 of NC_068355.1, read as the reverse complement.
CTCCTCCTGTCTGGACACTATCAGCCAGCGTGGACTCTCTGGCATGAAGATGAAGCCTAAAAACTGCAGCACCGCTGGAACCCCTGACAGTCCAAGCATGAACCTAGAAATAAACAGTCAAAGCATGTACCTAGAAATTAACAGTCCAAGCACGTACCTAGAAATAAACAGTACAAGCATGCACCTGGACACAAACAGTCCTAGCATGTACATAGAAATAAACAGTCAAAGCATGTACCTAGAAATTAACAGCCCAAGCACGGACCTAGAAATAAACAGTACAAGCATGCACTTAGACACAAACAGTCCAAGCATGTACCTAGAAATAAACAGTCAAAGCATGTATATAGAAATTAACAGTCCAAGCATGTACCTAGAAATAAAGAGCCAAACCATGTACCTAGCAATTAACAGTCCAAGCATGTACTTAAAAATTAACAGTCCAAGCATATACCTAGAAATAAACAGTGCAAGCATGTACCTAGCAATTAACAGTCCAAGCATGTACCTACAAATTAACAGTCCGTGCATGTACCTAGAAATTAGCAATCCAAGCATGTACCTAGAAATTAACAGTCCAAGCATGTACCTAAAAATAAACCGTCCAAGCATGTACAGGGCTCTACATTAACCTAAAAACCAACTTTGAAAATCTACTTGCCCTGATCGTAAAGCCACTTGCCCAAACATGTGATGAACTTTTTTCATGTGTCTTTATAGATTCAAGGCGAAAAGTAGTGCACCCAGAAATTAACAATGAGCTCTTGTCATCACTGTACTGTTCACAGGGTTTGCAAAAAATTGCTTCTAACGATTCATCATTTCTCAACCATTCAAAGTAACTTTTCCATTTTTGTAAAAAGTTGCGTTTTCGCTTCAATTCGTATTTTTTGGCACTTTTGGATGATTTTTCTGTGAAATTTTCATTGGATTTCATTGGATTTTGCAGACTTACAGTTACTTGTAAAGCCGGAGCTAAATAAACTAGACTCTGCTAACAGTACTGTAAACACCACGTGAACCGTAACAAAAATGTCAATTGACGTAAAGCAAAAGATTGTTGAAAATGTATGTCGCAAAATATGAAATATATATATACCGAAGCTATTTATTATTGTTTTTATTTAGTTATATAATTTTAGCAGTTTTCTTTGTGACTGAAACCACCAACAATGTTATTTGTAACTGAATAGTAATGAAAAAGATCAACACACTAGCATTTAAAAGCCGATGTTTGGAATACCAAGCCATTTACCGCGTTTCTAAAAATAAGTTTGGAAATGCATGCGCGCCTTGCTTAGTTAGGTTGGACTTCAGCAAAAACAATCGCCAAGGTAAATTCATGAATAAGGCAAATCAGTTGTATTTATTTGTACTATTTAATCACAGAAACACACGTTTTTCTGTGTTCTTTTTTGCACTTGCCCTGGCGGACAACTAGATTGTAAAATAACTTGCCCAGACCCAACTTTTTCTTGCCAGGAGCAATCGGACAACCGTTAGTGTTGAGCCCTGCATGTACCTAGAAATAAACCATCCAAACATGTACCTAGAAATAAACAGTCCAAGCATGTACTTAGAAATAAACAGTCCAAGCATGTACCTAGAAATAAACAGTCCAAGCGTGTACCAAGAAATTAACAGTCCAAGCATGTACTTAGATTTAAACAGTCCAAGCATGTGCTTAGAATTAAACAGTCCAAGCATGTACCTAGAAATAAACAGTCCAAGCATGTACCTAGAAATAAACAGTCCAAGCATGTACCTAGATATAAAACAGTCCAAGCATGTACCTAGAAATAAACAGTCCAAGCATGTACCTAGAAATAAACAGTCCAAGCATGTACCTAGATATAAAACAGTCTAAGCATGTACCAGAAATAAACAGTCCAAGCATGTATCTAGAAATTAACAGTCCAAGCATGTACCTAGACAGAAAAGCATGTACCTAGAAATAAACAGTCCAAGCATGTACCTAGAAATAAACAGTCAAAGCATGTACTTATAAATAAACAGTCCAAGCATGTACCTAGAAATAAACAGTCCAACCATGTACCTAGAAATAAACAGTCTAAGCATGTACCTAGAAATAAACAGTCCAAGCATATACCTAGACAGAAACAGTCCAAGCATATAAATAGACAGAAACAGTCCAAGAATTAACCTAGAAATAAACAGTCAAAGCATGTACCTAGACAGAAACAGTCCAAGCATGTACCTAGAAATAAACAGTCCAAGCATGTACTTAGAAATAAACAGTCCAATCATGTACCTAGAAATAAACAGTCCAAGCATGTACCTAGACAGGAACAGTCCAAGCATGTACTTTGAAATTAACAGTCCAAGCATGTACCTAGAAATAAACAGTCCAAGCATGAACCGAGAAATAAACAGTCAAAGCATGTACCTATACAGAAACAGTCCAAGCATGTACTTAGAAATGAAGAGTCAAAGCATGTACCTAGACAGAAACAGTCCAAGCATGTACCTAGAAATAAACAGTCCAAGCATGTACCTAGACAGAAACAGTCCAAGCATGTACCTAGAAATTAACAGTCCAAGCATGTACCTAGAAATTAACAGTCCAAGCATGTACCTAGACAGAAACAGTCCAAGCATGTACCTAGAAATTAACAGTCCAAGCATGTACCTAGACAGAAACAGTCCAAGCATGTACCTAGAAATTAACAGTCCAAGCATGTACCTAGACAGAAACAGTCCAAGCATGTACCTAGAAATAAACAGTCCAAGCATGTACCTAGACAGAAACAGTCCAAGCATGTACCTAGAAATTAACAGTCCAAGCATGTACCTAGAAATTAACAGTCCAAGCATGTACCTAGAATGAACATGAGATTCAAACTATCTGCCAGGGAGGACTCTCCAGAAAGAAGACTAACATAGAATAGTGTCTGTATTACCTTTATACTTTATATCAAATCTCCATAACTATATAATTATATCTATTAATAAATTACTTGTTTCATAAATATCAACAATAATCTGTCCCAGAGAAAAAGATAAAAGTTCATATTATTGCTTTTGCAAATATTAAAGAAAGCAATATTTTCAGTGATTCAGCATTATTCTATAATATATCATCTTATTGTTTTTTGAAGTCCCGTACACAATTTATGCCCATATAAAACCAAGCAGACTGGAAAATAAAATAAATTTAACATCCACAAAATATTTGTGAAAACAATTTTTTTTACTAAACTATTATTACTTTTGAGGCTTTTTTATGTTCAATTTAATGCATTGTAATGCATTTGTCCTAACAATACGGCATTTAAAGAAGCATTTCGAGTTTTGGAACTTAAAGCATATATAAATCTTAAACATTATTTGCCGACACATAACTAAATGCTTACCGCCATCCATTTTTCTGATTAGCACTGAATAGTCCATCGACAATTCCAGCTACAAACTGACCACAGGCCACCATGGCAACATTTGTAGCTACAAGTCTTCCGCGTATGTTTGCTGGCGAACATTCTGCTAAATACATTGGTACTGTTGTTGACATCATACCTGTAAAACAAATAATAAAAATAAGCACCCCTATTTGGAAGTTGCTGGTGAAAGTTTGAAAAAGAAAAGTTTGAAAAAAAGAAAGTTCTCTGTTGTATATCACATTGAATATTTACCAATGTCAGCACTTACTCTGTAAGCCAGAAAACATTAGAAGGCGCCAAAACATAACAGTGTGAAGACTGTCAATTCATCTCACCTTTGAAAGACATATTTGGCTATGCAGCAACTACGAAATAAACATTGATGATTTAGTATGAAATACATTGTTGGGACGGAAATTTTAGTTTGAAATAGGAATTAATTGGAAATTGGAACTCAAATAAAAGTTGGGGAAAAACCAGGACTGGAAAAATAGTTTGAAATAACTTAGTTTGAAATAGTGGCATTCAATTGTTCTACATTATAATAAAATGCTCAAGAAAGAAACATGGCAATGCCAAAAAAAAGTTCCTAAAGTTTTTCAAAGTTTTAGTTATTAATTTAATTTTATCTAAATAATTGTGCAATCCATAGACATTGCTGCATATAAGCTCCAAACACATACACATTTCTCCACAATGTCTTGATCCAAGCTGAACCAATGAAAGCTATAATAAACTTAAATTGGAAACAGTTTTTCTATTCTAAGAAATAGTGACATTGACCTTGATTCAACTGGCCCTAAAAGTAATCCCAATCTGCAACTGTCTGTAAGCTACTAATGCATTGTTTTTCAACAGTATGTCCCAATCTAAGCCTAAATTATCGCATGGAAATGATTTGTGCTTTTTTTTAGAAAGAGTGACCTTGACCCAATTAGCCCCAAGAACATTTACTTTTTAATTTGCTTTAATAAAAACTAACTGCACATAAGCAATCTTCTCGGAAAAAAAACAACTTTAAAAAGTGACCTCTACATTCACACACATGTATTCCCAAACTAGGTCTTCATGTAAGATACCTAGACACAAAATTGTGGGAAATACCTCCATCTAAACTCAAATCATAAAGCAGTAACCACTTTTCTATTTTTGTTAGCATAAAATGATCTTGACCCATCTATGCCCAAATCACAAATGAGGTCTCGGTTTCATCATGATTGATCTGAAACCACCTGTTTGATGACACCCACCTTCTTGCTGCCCACAAAACCCAATCTTATAGGCAGTATTTTCAACTTTATTGACAAATTGATTTAAAAGATTAAACAACTGTTCAACTTAATAATAAAATTGTTCTTCATAATATAATAAATGAATCTGGGCATGCTGAATGTAAAACAAGGGCTGTTTGTAAAACATGCATGCCCCCATATGGGCTGTCAGTTGCAGTGGCAGCCATTGTGTGAATACGTTTTTTGTCACTGTGACCTTGACCTTTGACCTAGTGACCTGAAAATCAATAGGAGTCATCTGCAAGTTATGATAAATGTACCAATGAAGTTTCATGATCCTTGGCCTAAGTATTCTTGAGTTATCACCCGGAAACCATTTTACTGTTTCGAGTCACTGTGACCTTGACCTTTGACCTAGTGACCTGAAAATCAATAGGGGTCATCTACCAGTCATGATCAATGTACCTATGAAGTTTCATGATCCTAGGCCAAAGCATTCTTGAGTTATCATCCGGAAACCATTTTATTGTTTCACTGTGACCTTGACCTTTGACCTAGTGACCTGAAACTCAATAGGGGTCATCTGCCAGTCATGATCAATGTACCTATGAAGTTTCATGATCCTAGGCGTAAGCATTCTTGAGTTATCATCCGTAAACCATTTTACTGTTTCAAGTCACTGTGACCTTGACCTTTGACCTAGTAACCTGAAAATCAATAGGGGTCATCTGCCAATCATGATCAATGTTCCTATGAAGTTTCATGATCCTAGGCGTAAGCATTCTTGAGTCATCATCTGGAAACCATTTTACTGTTTCAAGTCACTGTGACCTTGACCTTTGACCTAGTGACCTGAAAATCAATAGGGGTCATCTGCCAGTCATGATCAATGTACCTATGAAGTTTCATGATCCTAGGCGCAAGCATTCTTGAGTTATCATCCGGAAACCATTTTACTGTTTCAAGTCACTGTGACCTTGACCTTTGACCTAGTGACCTGAAAATCAATAGGGATCATCTGCCAGTCATGATCAATGTACCTATGAAGTTTCATGATCCTAGGCCTAAGCACTGTTGAGTTATCATCCGGAAACCATTTTACTATTTTGAGTCACTGTGACCTTGACCTTTGATCTTGTGACCTGAAAATCCATAGGGATCATCTGCAAGTCATGATCAATGTACCTATGAAGTTTCATGATCCTAGGCCTAAGCATTCTTGAGTCATCATCCGGAAACCATCTGGTGGACAAACTGACGGACCGACCTACCGACCGACCGACATGTGCAAAACAATATACCTCCTTTTCTTCGAAGGGGGACATAATAAATATGAACCCCATATTAATGGAACTCTATGCTTCCAATTAAATAAATGTTTTAAATGATAAACTCATACAATTAATGTGACTAAAAAACATCAAGTGCATATTGTAGTAACAGTCTTTAGGAAATAAACGCAAGGTTAAACTACTGCAAGACTTTTTCTAGGCCCTGCAGTGGAGAACATTTATATAGACAGCTGCCTAGCAACTTGTCACTTTGTGTACTTGTTTTCTGTGAAATAGTGTTGTACTCCTTGCAAAATTAAAGCCAGTATATTTTTAAATTAATAAATGCAAGTTAAAAAAATATTTGATTTTCACATTTTAAATACCATTGCCCACTTGCAACAGCTAATTAAGGTATGATGGAGTGAAGGAAAAAACTTTCAAATAATAACATGCTGAAATCATTACATGTCTCCAATAATGGCCTGCCTTTCTTATTAGAATGTTATCTCATTATTACGATCAAAGAAAACAAGGCCATTAGCTTCATGGCAATCAATATTGATTGTACTAATTTCCTTACTATAGATTCAATATTCTAAGACTGGTTTCAACCTTATCAAACTTTGTTAATTAGCCTAAATAACATGGCTGACAGCGCAGCAAGATAATGAAGCATAACAAACCACAACACAACCATGCTCTTGTTAACCCTTTCAGTGCTAGAACCGTATTTTGAAGGCCTTTGCAAACAGTTTGGATCCAGATAAGACGCCACAGGACGTGGCGTCTCATCAGGATCCAAACTGTTTCTCATATAGTATTCTTTGGAAAAAAATCGAAGAAAATGCTAATTTTAGAAATTCAACAGACGACATTCTAGCAGACGACAAATTTCCCAGCATGCAAAGGGTTAATGAAAAGTTAAAATATGGAAAACAAGTGTAGGATAAATCCAGTTAATTTTGGTCCATTTTTGCCTAGCTCTGCATTATATTGCTATGTAATGATATTGTAATAGGGGAATACCATTCTTCCTCGGATTTCATCTTTGATATCATATAGCTCATTGAATTGGAATTATGTCACAAACAAAACCAACGAAAACTCAAGTAAGTTCTGTAAGGTCATGGAAACTTTGGCCAGTGCTGGTTTTGCTATTTTCAATTACTTCGAAGAACTTTATACAATGTTGAATTGAACATATCAGTGAGCATAATTCTGTCAATATCATTAGGCTGGGCCCATAGTAGGTATTGACAAAAAAGCCTAACATATGTTGCATATCATTAGACATGCGGTTTGCCAAAATATTGAACATTTATACACATTTGTCTGAAATTACCTTAATAAAATACCTTTCTACATAAGTACCCATGCAAAACAGTTCATGCACAACAAATGCATTTGTGTATGAACTTTAGCTCATGATTGATTCATGAGCTAAAAGTCAAGTTCCTTAACTTAAATTCATGAAGTACATGAACCGGTTCATAAACTAAACTGTTATCAGCCTGTTGTTTAATGACTAAATTTCTTCCTATTTAAGTACTGAAATTCATTTAATATTTCATAAGGCAAAAATTAATGTCAGTTTAAGGCTAATTATTTATTATCTGTCAGTTTAATTCTAGATTATTTAAATGCTGTTTCCAGATCTGGTATTTACACTGACAATAAACTTGATTAACATTGATCATGTACACAATTTTCATGAAGGTTTAAAGGCTGTAAATACTACAGAAAAACAAATATGTCAAATTTATACTTTTCTGTCATTAGTACACTAAAGTGACAGACCCGATTCCATGGAACATCCCAATACTTCAGTATGGTGTATAAAAAACATTGATATGAACAATTCCTGAATAATGTCCACATGTCAAACCATGCCCACTGTGTCACATTAGACTATACAAAAGTACTACATGGCAAATGTGTGCCTGCCACTAGGGAGAAAATGCCAGACACCAGGAAATGTTAATACAAATTGTAACCATCTGCTGATCTCATCACTTTGGCAATTTAAAATACAGTGAAACCAGAGATGGGATATTTTTTTCTCTGATGGGATTACTGCCCCATAGATGAAAGAAACAATGAGCACTTACAAAGTTGAATAGGCACTTGGAAAAAATGAATGGGCATTTCTCAAGATTTATTTCAGGTACAAATTACAGACAATAGGAAATTCAGCGCCAGTAAAATTGCGACCCCATCAAATTTAACATGTTAATTATATTAAACAAACCTGATATTGTAGTAGATAAAAATAGTATAACCTTGCAATTTGATATTTAGTATAAATAATCCAATAAAACACTGCCATTATTTACGATATATGTGTTTAGGAATTTTGTAAACACGTGCATCCACCAGTTAGGAACTGTACAGAAAGTTTGTAAATCTGAACTTATCGGTAAGTGTATGTCATCTGAACAGTATGTCAAACACGAAATATCTTTAAAAACAAGAGATGTGTTTGTCAGAAACACATATGCCCCCTACTGCGCCGCTTTGATTTTGTTTTTTTGTTTTGACCTTTGACCTTGAAGGATGACCTTGACCTTTCAGCACTCAAAATGTGCAGCTCCATGAGATACACATGCATGCCAAATATCAAGTTGCTATCTGAAGGGACATAGAAGTTGAGCATTTTTTTCGAAACCTAACCGCGAAACCTAAACGCAAAGTGTGACGGAAGGACGGACGGAGGTCCGATCACTATATGCCCTCCTTTGGGGGCATAAAAAGATATATAGAGAATATTAGGTGAGTTTTGGATAAAGATCAAGTTTATCTTGGGAGGCTTAGAACCGATGTAGCGCAAGGCTTGCCGAGTGCTTAGATGGTTCGAGGCGAGCATGATTAACTTGATCTTCATCCAAAATTCATATAATATTCTATTTATCCTATTTTTTCCTCCCTATTTTTGTTTAATAATTATATAATATCGCATTTTATGACGATTTTATCTTTCCGTAGTTGACAAAAACAGATTCTCCAATTTTTTCAAAAACCCAAATCTTATCTAAAAATAGCGATAGTATAAAGCTACAGTTTATACCATTGTTGTTTTACTATCAATTTTCATCTGGTAATAGTAATAAAATGTATTTGATTGTGGTTGGTGCTGATGAAAGATAAAGACTTGTATCAATGAGATCAAATATAGCGAATGCCTTTTTCTGTACAGTTCTAAGTTGCATTACGCGCAAATCAATTACAGGGTGTTGCGCCAGATTTTGTGGCTTATTTCGCATGATTAGATATTATTGATCAAATATCAATAGATACAAAACAGAAATGCATAAAAAGAATGAAAATTAAATGAAAACATAGAATTCAACAGACCACACATGAAGCGTCAGTACGTATTAATTTTGAATTATTTATACGCAAGTTCTTCGAAAATACCTGTTTCAGTGGTTTGTCAGACATTATTATTTGATTTGATTGTTAAAAGTATCTTGAATCATAGAGCTCATGCTTAATAAATTGGTCAATATGGTGGAATAATTCTTATTAAAATAATCAAAACTAGTAGTTATCATGGAATTGTTGAAAACACATTAAAGGGACCATTTCACGTTTTGAAAAATTGACAAAATTGAAACAAGTGATGTGTTTGTCAGAAACACAATGCCCCCTACTGCACCACTTTGATACATGTTTTTTTACCTTTGACCTTGACCTTTCACCACTCAAAATGATCAGCTCTATGAGATACACAAGCATGCCAAATATCAAGTTGCTATGTGAAAGGACATAGAAGTTATGAGCATTTTTCGAAATCTAAACACAAATCCTAAACCCAAAGTGTGACGGACAGACAGACAGACGGACGGTCCGATCACTATATGACCTCCTTCGGGGGCATAAAAATAATTATTTCAGATTTTCAAATTTTCTTTGTAGTTATGTTTTTTTGCAAGGAAACAGTAATACTGAATATTTACCATGCTCTAAAATATCCATCACATGCATCTTTTAATGATTTAAAAACCTGAAAATTATCAAGCATTACAAACGCGAAGCAATTGTATAATTTGGAAAGTTCTGTTATTAATGTTTTTTTGTGTGACATAACTAGGATTTTTTATATAAAGTCTAAAATACATTCCACACCTTGTCAGCACAGATGGCCGAGTGGTTTTAGCGCTAGACTTTTACTCCAAGAGTCAGCGGTTCAAGCCCAGGAATATTTTAATTCAAATTTCATTTGACACTAACAAAGGTCAGCGAAGGTGAAAAGCTTGGTTAAACAGCTACACCGAAAAATGCTCTGATATCTTCTTTCTCATGAGTCAATAGAGAAGACAATCCAATTATGGCAATCTCGTATGTGGAAATATGTTGACAAAAAGGAATTCCAATTTTAACTTGGACTAGGTCTTTACACCATTGCTATGCACAACATTGTTGATATTTGTATCTAGGCACAGGTACAATCAATTTTTTAAGTGTATGATGTTTAATGTTTACTTGTGTTGCTATAAAGATTTAATTTTAAAGATCGAGTGTGTTGTGCCCAATGTTAGAGAACAGCCGCTTACTGCGGTTCCTTCCACACTTCTATAACAATCACTATAAATAACCTGTTACACACAATAACAGTACAGTAATTTGCCCTTCAGCAAGTACATTCAGCTCTAATGATGCCTTCATCTTCTTTTTAAGACAGTTCTCATATTTTTCTGACCAAAAACAACATCTCTATTTAACCTTCATTATACTGCCAAGGCAGTCAAATTGGGGTCGGCCCCCATTAATTTTCTGTGTCTGCAGTTTACTATGGCAACAAAAATAATCCCTTCTGAAAAGGAATTATGACGAAAAACATTATTGCTATAGCAGAAATCTATCTTCATGAGTGTCAAAGCCTTGTGAGTGAGCGATTACATGCCACCAATGGCAAATAGTAGGCCAGACAATATGAAATATTTCCTGAGATTCTCATTATGACTGTCCACATTGGTTTTCCACGTCTCTCTCACCAAGGCTGTCCAACAAAAAATGAACATTCGCCTCAGGACAAATGAGATTGATGTCACCTCAAAAATGACAACCTGAGACTCATACAAACTGCTGCCACATTTTTCTGGACACATTTTCTGTATTACTTAAAAATTGTTTGCCATCATTCCTGAGTCCTACAAGAATACAAGTTAGACTAGTGTTGAGAATTTCATTAGTCCTAATTAAGTAACAGACATGATTTGAACATTCAACCAAATTTTATGTTCAGCCCAACTTGTTATATTATGCTTTATTGTATAAAAGCTTATGACTGAAACTGAGACGCTCTTCAACGATTTCCTGAATACAACCAATACTTGGAGTCTATAAGGAGATTTTAGAAAGGTTCCCAGAGTCTAACCAGGGTCACAATTTAATAGGTCACATGGACATCACATCCACTATGCCAATCAACCGCACTTCAATCATTCTTAGGCCACGACTTTTATATTTCTTGGTTTACAAAACCGCCGACCCTAATTTTTGGAAAATGGGAAAAAAATAAAATCGGAAAATCGTCTTTTTTTATATATGTTATTCCCGACCGCACTGAAAAACAAGCGAAACGAGAAAAAAAAACGATCCGGTTTGAGTACAGTTGCGAATAAAATCAAGTAAGTACAATCAACGATTTGTTCACATATATTGCAGAGATCGGGATATTTTTCAATGTGACACATTATGTACCAGTCCTTTAATGAGCACTTCTCAAAATTTATTTCGGGTAAAAATTACAGACAATAGGAAAATCAGCGTCAATAAAATGTCAACCCCCGTCAAAATTTATTTCCGAGTCTGTGACGCAACTATATTGTTTAAAATGTTAATTATATTAAACAAACCCGATATTGTAGTAAATAAAAAAGTATTACCTTGCAATTTGATAATTCGTATAAATAATCCAATAAAACACTGCCATTATTTACGATATATGTGTTTAGGAATTTTGTAAACACGTCCGCTATAGTTAGGAACTGTACAGAAAGTTTGTAAATCGGAACAAATCAGTATATCTCGGAAAATCATTGATAAATGTATTTGTAGTTTCAATGCTAAGGGCCGAGTAATTTCAGCAAATCGGAACTCAACTTGCGTAAAACACTAGCTCAATTAACCATTAAACTCCACCTCCGTTCTCTGAAAAAGATTCGAAGGCGGAGCCATGCACGTGCTATCATTAAATTGGAGGATTGCCATTGACAAACAAACAAAGATTGGTTTGGCATGTTGATTACTAGACAAAGGAAGCCAATTTTGTCTGCGAGAAATTTGTCGCTTTATTGCTTCAGACAGAAAGCGGCTTTCCTTTGATGACGTCAAACTGTCAATTCACACAGACTGCACATTTTAGGAAGACTTTAACTGACTTTTTGTTTTACAATTCCAGTTAAAAAAACACCTTCTAACATTAAACTTTGGATTAAATTATCAAAATAAAGCAAAAGCAAAGTTGAACAATATGATTTAATTAATGTGCGTTAGTTCAAATAAGACGTTTTGCGTTGTAAATCAACCGAGTTGTCATGACAACAAAAACTTTTACAAACATTACCGAGACGACGCGGGCATCGATCTACCTCGATTTGTTTTCATGGATGATCTCATAAGTCGAGTAAGAGCAAACACATAATTTGTGTATGAGTAGTTTATCTTATATAAGATTTATGCAATGGGCATTGCATTGCGTATTGGTGCGCATCGAATTACGGAAATGAAGCGCAGTTTTTCGTTTTAACGGGAGAAGAATGCATGTCATGTAATGGAGTGACTAAAATTGCCTGATGTTACAAAAGGTGATTTTAGGAAATATTTCATTTGAAGATATAGATGTGTTTCTTTGCATAATTTGATTTGTTGTCTCTGTGTTAAGGTTATAAAAGATATGTTGTCTTTGTTCTGATGTTATTAGTATTAACTTTTTTTTCCAATTATGTTTTGTTTTTTTGTTTTTTTCGACCGCCCGATGGACCATTTTCAAAATAATTTTTGTAGACCAATATAAAAAAAGTCGTGGCCTTACCTCTGTTGTGATCATTTATGTGTTCGATTTGATTGTTTTTGGTTCCATTATATTTGTGCATTAAATGAAATACTTTTGCGGATCTCAATTCTGAATACAAACCATCATTCTTGATATTTAAGCCATGTAGTGTTGAACATCCATAGTTTATTACTTAAGTCATCAAACATTGTTTTTAAGAGGATGCTGTCCAAACAAAATTATTAGGCCAAACATACCTGACAAACCCAATAAAAAATGGTTATAGTTACTGTGTATGTTTTAGGGGTTTCAGTCAGTGCCACATTTAAGCACCTTGGAGGTCCATATGCACAGTGAAACTTTGAGGACCCAGGCCCCTAGTAATTAAGGCCCAGTGCGAACTAAAACGCCAGTGACCAATGGATGACACTTGTTTAAATAAGCCTCACAAGAAAAACAAATGGTTTTGCATACAATAAAAGATTGTCACTTGGCAAGACAATGTCAAGCCTTTTAATCGGAACATAACATTCATATAACTTACAATTTTGTCAAGTAATTAGATTAGGCTACATAAGTAAGTAAAAATATTGTTTGTAATGGGTTCATGGGGCCACTTAAAAGCCGCGGGGCCCATAGGCAGTTGTCTACTCTGCCTCATTGGTAATCCAGGATTGGTTTCAGGTAATCAGAAACAACCATTTTTAATGCATTGTTGTGTATTTACTGGCAGAGAAAATATGAGGATCAAATCAAATCTGTTACATCTCTTTGAAAAAAGGTAACCAAAATAAAATATTGAAATCTGTTTGGATGTGTTATTTACAGTTAACATGAATTCTAATTTTATAATCACCAACCATAGTCATATTTCATTGAATATTTTTACTAAGCTGACTAGAGTCTTTCAGAATATTGTCTCCAACAAGATTTTTTTAAATCATTTAATACCAGTAAAACTGGTTATATATCATATCATATATTTAATGTGAGAGTAGTTTGCTCCACAAGCTTATAACATTGTATGCCCATGCCAAGCTCATCGCATAGTTCAAGGGCACATAACTTATAAATAAGAGAAAAACTGCACATGATGATAACATATTCTCAGTGAACGTCAACCAGATGTCCTGATTGCTATGGTAATCAAATAACACATAAAAACAGGCCTACATACAGACAATTTTCCTTGACAGAATAATGGGAAAGTCCATACACTTTATTCTAGGGCTGGTCACGGACAATGATTATGGAGAATATACTCTTTTAACTACCATTGATTTAATTACCCATGTCTTCTAAACATCAGCGATAGTGGTCCTAATGCAGGATCAGAAGGTATTAGAAGTCTCCCAGTGGTTCTAAATCGGGCATAAAATCATCTCTTTCACTAACAACTGCTTATATGGCTGAGAATTAACCATTATGCATTGGCAAATGGTTTGGTATGTGGCCCAAATCAGCATTGAGATTAATTCATTGAGGCCAAAGTAGTATATATTTTTTTAGTAAAACAGGAGGTTCAAATAAACATGCCATTGTTTGTAAAATAAATGTAAACAAGATATTTGTTGTTGACAAGAACTTGTAGTAGTTATATTCTGTCATTATGGACTGGAGTTGTTTTCTTACAAAGACAACAGTTGTTGTTGTTTTTGTTCAACATACATACAATAATAATGTTTGATATGAAACACTTAATTGAAAGCAGCTTTTCTGCGCTTGCATAAATAACTAAGACAATAATACACATAGCCTAAGAAAAATACAGTCATAGCAGTCTACATTTGTATTCCAAAGAACAAAAGGAGATAGTCACATCTCACATCTGGCTGAAAATCTATCCTTCACATTAATTTCTATAAATTTGGAACCAGCATTTTGAGAGTAACCACCTATACTTGGTAAAGTCAAGTTAATCCAGCTTATTTTACCTTATAAAAAGTTATGGCACCTTCTTATTGGTATTTCACAGAAAGGAAGAAGCTTCATCTGCTTCCCATATTTCCTGAGTTTGTAGCTTAATGTGTCAATTTGATTTCATGTATTGTTTTACTTGAAAATAAATTTCCAAAGCTCAACATCACAAATATAAAGTAACAAGAGATGTTTGTAAAACATTAATGCCATCCAACTTGCCGAAAAATCCTCACTGTGACCTTGACCTTTGATCTCTTGATTTAAAAACAATAAGGGGTCATTCTTTGTCTAGACTAAGCAGCAAACATATTTAGGCTAATTACTTTCAACCCAAGTAACCAACACACCAATTTGAATGATTGCAGGACAAAGGGTTCTTAAAGTTATTTGGGGGAAACACATTTCCTGTTAAAAGCCCATGTTACCTTGACCCTTTGAGCTGTTGACCTTAAAATCATTATGCTTCATACTCTCCTCCAAAGTAACCAGCATACCAATTTAGATGAATTGAGGTAAGAGCCCTCTCTAGACATCATGTAAACCAAGTTCTTGAGACAAGCTCATGTGACCTAAACCTTTGAACTGGTGACCTCGAATTCAAAATACAACTTCTTTTAATCCCATATAACCACAAAAACAAATTTGCATTATTGCAGGTCAAAGCATTCTAAAAAATAGGGACAAAATGTATTTCCTGTTACAAGATGCAGTGACCCTGACCCTTGACTTTATGACTTCAACTTCCAAACTGCATCTTCTCTTTCTCAGAAGTAACCACTATGCAATATGCATGATCCCAGGTCAAAGCATTCTCAATATATCTGAAAGAAACTAAGTTACTGTGATCAGTCCCTGTGACCTTGACCTTTGAACATTTGATCTAAAAATAATAGGCATTTTGGCTTCCTCCAAAGTACCAATTTGCATGGTTGTAGGTTAAATCAATCTCATTATATTGTGCTAACAAAAGGTCCACAGACTGACCAACAGATGACACAAATGCAAAGCAAAATATACCTACTTCTTGAAAAATGGGCATAATTATATTATGTTCCATGAAGGCTATTAGGAATCCTCAGACTTGCTTGCAATTACAGCTAAAAGCTCTAATATCCTAGCTTGTTTAAAGTTATCATTCTGATCTTATATCTAATGAAACATGCATTATTGCATGAGATTGTCAAATGATATTGGGGTTTGGGTGCGATGGTTGGACGGTATTTCAAACATAACCGTTTTAAAAAAAAATGGGGGGGGGGGTATAGTGTGAGGGTGTGGTGATAATTTGTGAGATGATCTTAAAAAAAAAAAAAAAAAAAAAAAAATCAAAAAATTGGGGGTGGGGGTGGGGTGGGGGGGGGGGGTGGGGGTATAGTGTGAGGGTGTGGTGGTCATTTGTGAGATGATCTTAAAAAAAAATAATAATAAAATAAAAAAACATTAGGGGGGGGGAGGGGGGAGGGGGGGAGGGCACGGGGGATGGTTTGGGTGAAGTCTATTGTGGTATGTCAGGTAAGAGTAGTTTCATCAAAGTATCAATCAAATCTAATCATAAATAAAGAAGTTATGGCAATTTTAGCAAAATTTAATAATTTGACCTTGAGAGTCAAGGTCATTCAAAGGTCAAAGTAAAATTCAAGTTGCCAGGTACAGTAACCTCATGATAGCATGTAAGTATTTGAAGTTTGAAAGCAATAGCCTTGATACTTCGAGTGATCGAAACACAAAATTTAACCATATATTAGAAGTTACTAAGTCAAAAAAGGGCCATAATTCCGTAACAATGACAACCAGAGTTATGCAACTTGTCCTTTTACTGTACCCTTATGATAGTTTGTGAGTGTTCCAAGTATGAAAGCAATATCTATGATACTTTAGGGGTAAAGTGGACCAAAACATAAATCTTAACCAAATTTTCAATTTTCTAAGTATAAAGGGCCCATAATTCCGTCCAAATGCCAGTCAGAGTTACATAACTTTGCCTGCACCGTCCCCTTATGATAGTTCATAAATCTTGCAAGTATGAAAGCAATAGCTTTGATACTGTAGGAATAAAGTGGACCTAAACACAAAACTTAATCAAATTTTCAATTTTCTAAGTATAAAAAGGGCACATAATTCTGTCAAAATGCCAGTCAGAGTTACATTACTTTGCCTGCACAGTCCCCTTATGATAGTTAGTAAGTGTTGCAAGTATGAAAGCAATAGCTTTGATGCTTAAGGAATAAAATGGACCTAAACACAAAACTTAACCAAAATTGTCAATTTTCTAAGTATAAAAAGGGCACATAATTCTGTCAAAATGCATGCCAGAGTTATCTAACTTTGCCTGCCCAGTCCCCTCATGATAGTAAGTAAGTGTACCAAGTTTGAATGCAATAGCATTGATACTTACTGAGAAAAGTGGAACTAAACGCAAAACTTAACCAAAATTTTCAATTTTTTAAGTATAAAAAGGGCACATAATTCTGTCAAAATGCACGCCAGAGTTATCTAACTTTGCCTGCCCAGTCCCCTCATGATAGTAAGTAAGTGTACCAAGTTTGAATGCAATAGCATTGATACTTTCTGAGAAAAGTGGACCTAAACGCAAAACTTAACCGGACGTCGACGCCAACGCCAACGCCGACGCCGACGCCGACGCAGACGCCGACGCCAAGGTGATGACGATAGCTCATAATTTTTTTTCAAAAAATAGATGAGCTAAAAAGATGGATGGTCAGAAAGTATAGGAAGTTTGTTTAAACAAATCCTTGATAAAGCATATATTGTTATAGAGATATGGAATGTGACAAATTTGTACAATACTATGCAATCTTCATTTTAAAAAGTACAGGAGTGGAAACAAATTCAGGCACACACACATAACTGAGCTAAAATCGCCAACAGAATGGCGGCCAAAATGACTTGTACCTCTTTTGGGAAAAAAAACACATTACATGACAAAGATATCCCATGGTGACACAGGATGGGGTTTTCTCGGTACAAGTGCTAACATATTCTGACAGGTCTATTAAAAAACTTATTGGTACCTTGCTGACTGTGATATACTCTTTAGTCTAAAGAAAATACTGTCGTAAGTAAGTCAATTTCAATTTATTGGTGTCAATTTTTACACCCTTTTTTGCTATCGGCATGACACAATTTCCATGATGCTTGCATGTGACCTTATGAGAAACATAAGTTCAATTACAAACATTGCATGCAGAGAAATGGAAGTAATTATTCCAGCACTGGTTCTTGAAAATATGTATCGTGGAAATTGCCACTTCTATTCAGAAAACAAATCATTACTCCTCTACAGTGCAAGACGGGTAGAGCGAGCTTATATGATTTCAATGTCAAAATGATGTTCTTGGAGTCTTTAAGCAATATTATGAATATGAACGAGGAATGTCATAAAATTAATTAACAATCTATATTGAATCATCTTACTTCAATAAAACAAGTTTGTTTCAATACTAATGCCTTTACTGATATTTGTTGCAGAGCAAATATTGTGTTTGTGTTTTTGTCAAACAGCCACACACTAATCATCTGTACATATTTAAAATATATATACGCGAGTTCTTCAAACAGGCTTGTTTTAGTGGTTAATCGGACCTTGTTATTTGGTTGAATTGTTTTGAGTATCGTGAATCATCGCACTCATGCTAAAAAAATGGTCTATATGGTGGAATATTTCTAATTAAATTATTCAAAACTGGTATTTATCATGGAATTGTCGAAAATGCATTAAGAATCTTTGAGTGACATATCATTATAATAACACTGATAATCTTCATTTATGATATTTATGGTCAAACAAGTTCACTTAATTAACTCAAAAGCGTTTACATAACGATTCTATTACTGATCGCAAACTGACCGTGTTACCTTGTGGGCTGGAATACAATGCATTTAAGTGAGGTAACGATACCGCAGCTGGAACGACGGCTTGTTTGAAGCTTTATACATTTACATGTTTAACATTCAATTTTGAAAACTTTTTATATATCAGAGTATATCAGGACCGGGAACAACAAAAATGATATGATCTAAAATATATGAGAGCATTATAATGCAATACAGTAGTAATTACTAAACATGAGTATTATATAGTCATTGTTAAATCATTGAACAATTAAACACAGCTCGTGTGTATGTATTTTATTGATGTTAACAAAAGAACAAAGAAAAACGTGTTTTCCAAAAACGGTACTCTAAAAAAATCCCATCATGAGACTTGCAAATAGGTATAAAACCACTAATAGTATGACACTGTTTTATGAGGTTGCTTCGACACTACATTCCTCCCTACCTTGAATTAAAATCTTCTTAACCTGCAAAGAACTATTTTTCTTAATCAAATGTTTAAGAGATTCTTAAATGAAATGTAAAAAATATGCATCATTTCAGACTTACAAATAAACAAAGACATAAACAAGTGTAAGATAATGTGAAATGAGGTTGTTACAACTTAATGCCAGAGTAGGTTCAATTATTATCATAAAATGAAAAAAACATGATAAACAAAATGACTAATGTTGAGGCTAATTTACAACAATTTAAAATAATGCTTCGAAGGATATGCCATTAACTAATGACTAGAATGATTAAGTTTTCAAAAATATCTATCAAAAGACTAGTATGACAATTTCAACAATTTAGGACTAGATTACCAAACTTAGAACAATACTGAAACTACCTTAAACAAAAACACACATTCCTGTATTTTACTTCAAAACATAGTCTTTGAATTTCTGAGGCATTCCGACAGAGCGAGAAGGGTTTCTTCTAGGGGTTGAAGGGACCGCCGGGCTCTGACTAATGGTTTGCGGAAATGGCTCAGAGATAGGTGGGGGATCACATGAAAGTGGGGGTGTTTGGATTTCATGTGATCTAGCCATTGGCTTAGGTATCGGGCGAAGACTAGACAACGGGATAGGGATTTGTGGTTCAGTTACCACATCCGTCTTACTTTGTTCCTCTTCATCGGGTAGGACTACGCCTTTCACTGGTCTGAAAAACGAAGAGTTGCGTGTTAGGAAATGACCGTCGCGCTCGGCTGTGATCATACTACCACGCTTTTGAACTACAATATATGGCTCGGGATCATAAGGAGGGGTAAGCTTGTTCAGCTTTGGCTGTTTAACCAACACATGACTGCCAGGTTTGAGAGGGGACATAGCTGTATGTCTCCTTTTGTCTGCATAGGCCTTCATGTTGTTTTTGCTAGCACTGTCATTCTCAGACATACGAGCTGAAACAGGTATGGGTTGCTCGGATTTTGGGATATCAGGAAATCCAACATTCATCTTACCGCCTGTGAGAGATTCAAATGGAGAAACCTGAGTTGAGGAATGAGGTGTAGCTCTGTAGTACATCAGAAAACTATGAAGTTCAGCTTTCCAATCACGGTTGCCTGCAACAGATGCTCTGATAAACTTGTTCAAAGTACCCATGAACCTTTCAACACATCCGTTGGCTTCAGGCCATAAAGGAGTTATTCGTCTGTGCTTGAAACCACAGATTTCAGCAAAATCAGCAAAGTCTTGACCCTGAAACGGGGGACCGTTATCTGTTTTGACCACAGTAGGATATCCATGGCGAGCAAAGATAGACCTAAGACGTGGGATAACAGTCTTGGCAGAAGTAGAACAGATAATCTCTACCTCTGGGAAACGAGAATATTCATCCATTGCAACGAGAAGATATTGCCCCGATGGGAAAGGTCCGGCGAAATCTAGGCTTATTTGAGACCATGGCCCGGGGGGAAGAGGGGTTGGACAAATGGGTTCCCGTTTGTTAGGACCGGGATTTGACGCTTGACATGGAATACACGCCCTTACTGCCTCCTCCACCATTTTATCAATGCCTGGGAACCAAACCTTTTCCCTAATGAGTTGTTTTGTTTTGACAATACCCTGATGAGTGTGGTGAGCTATATCAACCACCCTGTCATGCAAAGGTTCTGGGATGACAAGGCGATGGTCTCTGAGGATTACACCGTCATAAATAGAGTACTCATTCCTGAAACGTACAAACTCATTGAGATCTGGGTCACTCCACCATCTACCCGTCTGGATTGCAATCATTACCTTCTGTAAGATTTTACTACCGCTTGTTGACTCACGCACTTCATCCAGAGACATCGATTTTGGCACGGCGTGCTGGCTTACAAAAGCAACATATGCTTCAGCAGCATTA
Source organism: Dreissena polymorpha (assembly GCF_020536995.1). Classification (NCBI taxonomy): domain Eukaryota; kingdom Metazoa; phylum Mollusca; class Bivalvia; order Myida; family Dreissenidae; genus Dreissena; species Dreissena polymorpha. Next base: position 45,861,218 of record NC_068355.1, on the reverse strand, counting down.
TCTCTTGTGGGCTTTTCATGAGGATGCCTACTCATGAAATCAGCAGGGTTCAGCTCGTCTTTACCAGGTCTGTATTCAAGTGTGAACTGATAAGGCATCAGTCGCAGACGCCATCTCTCCATTCGAGCAGACGCAGGTTTGCAGCTATGAACAATGCCCAAAAGCGGCTTATGGTCCGTGACCACCTTGAATTCAGAAGCGAAAATATACAAATGGAAATGTTCTACCCCAAAGACAACCGCAAGCATCTCTCTATCTAGTTGACTGTATCGTTGCTCTACATCGGTCAAGGCACGACTCGCATAGCATACGACCTTTCCTTCCTGCATTAGCATGGCTGCTACACCAACAGGGGACGCATCAACAAGAATCTCTGTGGACTTCTTTTGATCAAAGTAAACCATTACTTGAGTGCTAGAAAGAGCAGATTTGAGGCTATCAAAGGAAGACTGTGCTTCTTCAGACCACGACCAGGGTTCATTTTGTCTGGTGAGTCGCCTTAGAGGCTCTGTCATGGTGGCATAGTGAGGTATGTATCGAGAGACGTATTGGGTCATACCAAGAAATGAGCGTACCTCACCTGGGTTCTTTGGCTCAGAATGGCCAACGATAGATTTTATCTTCTCCGGATCGGCTGACACACCCATATTGCTGAAAACATGGCCAAAGAAACAGATTTTGGTAACAGAAAAGATACATTTATCTTTGTTGAGTTTAGCACCAGAACTGCTAAGTCTGTCCAATGTGAGTTTGAGTGCATGATCATGGTCCGCCTGGGTCTTGCCATGAACAATGATGTCATCAGAAAGATTCCTAGCCCCTGGAATACCGGCTAATAGGTCAGCAACAATTTTCTGAAAAATTTCAGAGGCAGCATTGACACCAAACAAAAGACGCTTGTATCGTCTCAACCCAACATGAGTTGTGAAAGTGGTAATATAACGACTGGACTCTTCAAGCTCCAACTGATGGTAAGCATTAGAAAGATCTAACTTGCTAAAGACAGTGGAAGAGTTCAAATCAGCCATAAGGTCTTCAACAGTCGGCATGGGGTGTTTCTCTCGGGAAATCGCCTTATTGGCCTCTCGCATGTCGATACAGACACGAACACCAGCAGACCTTTTGGGAACTATAACCACAGGACTTACCCAGGGTGTAGGACCACTTACGGGCTCTATGATATCAAGGTCTTCAAGACGCTTGAGCTCATTTTCAACATCTTTGCGTACATGGAAGGGGATGCGTCTATGACGCTGTGAGACTGGAGGGACATCACAGTTGATGTGAAGCTTCACCACTACATCTTTGATCTTCCCCATCTTCCCATCGAACAGTGAGGGGTACTGATCTAAAATGGAACTAGAGGGGGAGACAGAGGAGAAAGCAAACTGAATCAAATTCAGTGACTGAGCCGCTTTCGCGCCAAGGAGACAACCGGAATGCCTGGAGTCAGTATTTGTAATAACATACATCTCAGTATTTATAGATTTACCCTTGTATGATATTTTGCCTGTAAAATAACCTTTACAGGGCAACGGTGTAGTAGAACCATATGCAAAAATCAATGGTACTGGTTGTTTCAATACAGGTTTCTTATCTAATTTCTCATAATTTGATTCATTAATAATGTTTACGCTTGCGCCTGTGTCAATCAAAAATTTAACATCAGTATTGAAAACTTTAACATGTACAGATGGAATATCACCATGAAAGTTTTTACTGTTAATATGAAACACAGATTCGTCGGACGAATTGTCACTAAAATTCGATTGATAATGTTCACCCTGTTTCACATCTATAAAGTTTGCCTGCTGAGGTTTAGACGTACACACTTTTTCATAGTGATTGAGTTTTTTACAAAATCTGCATGTCTGTCCATGTGCAGGACACACTTTGTGTCTGCTGTCTCGTCCGCAGTTTCGGCATAGCTCACTCCTGCTATGACCATGATTTCCACTGGAGCGTCCAGATGTGCCACGACCACGACTAGCCCCACGACCACGACAAGCGCCACGACCACGGAAAACGCCATGCCCTCGAGATCCACCAGATTTCGTACTGCTATAAGATGTGTTGTGACTATGCGAATTGTTCATACGAGCGTGCTGAACAACGTTTACTGATCTGGTGTGCTCCATAACTGCTGCTCGTGACTCCGAAATTTCCAAAGCTCTTGCTTCTTCGATGAGTTTGTTTAGCGTATAATTGTCCCTAAGAGCTCTTCTTCTCGTCCTCGACGATGTGCAGCCCTGGATTATTTGCGATAATATTTCATTATCCTTGTTGTGAAACTCACATGTGTTTGCAAGAGTCCTAAGCCTGGTGTAGAACAAATCAATACTTTCCCCAGCTTCCTGCTTGGCCTGTCTGAATTTGTACACCTCAAAACTGAGATTACGCTTAGGTGTGAAAAAGTTCTTAAGCGATTCGCAAAGTTTGTTATACTCATCTGGAACTTTCACGGTTCCTTCGCCGCTAATTTCGTCCCTAGTGGCACCAATGCCCTTGTCTGTGTCCGAGAAGGAATCAAAAATGTCGTAGACCTCCTCCCCACAGTAATGCAGTAACATGGCTTTCTTACGTTTGTCATCTTTTATGTCCAGTGCACGTAACATATTGTCAAATTTGTCCATCCATTTCTTCCATCGAACACCAGCAGTGTTCTCTGTTTGCCCACCGTCAGACTGTATGACGAATGTTGGGAAATTTGGTAGGTTTGTAGCCATGATGTGTACGTAGACAGTTTTCCTCGTCGCCAGATATTATATAGTCATTGTTAAATCAATGAACAATTAAACACAGCTCGTGTGTATGTATTTTATTGATATTAACAAAAGAACAAAGAAAAACGTGTTTTCCAAAAACGGTACTCTAAAAAAAATCCCATCATGAGACGTGCAAATAGGTATAAAACCACTAATAGTATGACACTGTTTTATGAGGTTGCTTCGACACTACAATGAGAACACAGCCTTTAAGTACAAATGCTCTGGCGCTGGCAATCTTCTAAATATAAAGGGGTACACATAAACTGTATTGATGTCCAGAGTTGAGTGTGAAACTGTTCTATCTCTCAATCCTTTTTATAAGAGATAAAATTGTTTCATGCTTAACATGCAGTTAATATCGTTGCAAAACGCACTGAAGTATCCCTTTTCATTCTCTATACTTCCAAATAATAAAACGTCAATCAAATAACATATGAATGTAAATGTGAAAACTGTTTGTAGATTTCACGTGTTCTATTTTGAAATTTTCCTGGCATAGCGGCCCGAAATTTTATATATAAATTCATTGGACATTACAAAGGTCAGCTAAGGTGAAAAGCTTGGTTAAACAGCTACGCCGAAAAAACAAAATCCCCCACTGCTGGCTTTGCAAATTAAAAGGCTTATTTGTTAAAAAAATCAATTCAATTACTCTTCAATTAATGGCAGAGGATCAATGTTGGTAAACATGCCTGTCTCACGATTGGCTTTCTGTCACAGATTAATGCTCAATCAATCTAGAAATGGTCAATGAAGCTCTTACTCTCAGATGTAGAATGTTCAGAAACTGATTTACAATGCTGGTAACTGAGAAATATTGGGTAATAACAATTAAACTAATGTGTGTGTGTGTATTTGAAAGTTTATGAGGTCCCTCTGCCCCTAAAGCTGCATTGTGTGAGAACCTAGAGTGAGTCCCAGCAATCCTAACTCTTCTAAATTTCTGCATGCAGAGACTACTTGTATTATAAATGTAATCAGACAAACAGTTCCACAACAGTTACGGACGTTTTGTGAATAACTAAATGCCTCCTATAGGATGTCATATCAACAGAGACCCACTCATAGCTGTCACATATTCTCCGGAAGCTGTGTAACTTAATATTTGACATTTCAGGAATTAATGCATAAAATCAACATATATAAAGGACTTTGAGGTCATAAGAATCATATGTTATCTATTTGACAAGTATATTGACATTTTGGTAATTACTGTACATGTGTATATTTTCCCTACCTTAAACGAAATTAAAGCAAAAGTGAAAATTCTAATTTAGACCATGCAGAACTGTGTTAGCAATTATCAGATACTGTTCACCATTCAATAATCACGCCAACATTATGCATCAAATACACACATCTAGTGAAACTTACAATACAATTTTACAGACATACACCCTAATGTAACTGTTTTGCATCATCAGTTTGAGATTAAAGAAAATAAATCCTGCAATGAAAAATTACTGAATCAATATTTGAAATTGTTGAGTGATACAGTGGTTACTGCCTAACACAGTCTAACTCGTCTTCATCTGAGTTCCCATCAGTCATCAGGTATTTCGCCCCTTATCTCCGAAAACCCTCTTGATGGCGGAGCAGCAGTGTTGATCGAGCACTTCTCACCTATGATGGCTTCCATGTATTTGCATTGCGTCGTTGCCAGAGCCAACTGGACGCCCTCTCTGCCGCCTTACCAAGGGCCCATACAGAGCTTTTCCTAGCCCTGCCTTTCATGACCAAGGCTCCTAGTGCTTTCCACAGGGATTATGCAGGGAAGCCCCTACATCCTACTTCTACAGGGAAGATGTGGTGCACCCTCTTTCCTTGCACATAGCTGCCAGTTCTTGGTACTTTGAACGCTTCCTTTCATTTGCCTCATCAGTGCTTTCTTCCCATGGAAGTCAGTTCCAGGAGAATCATCTTCTTTGGAGCTGTTGACAAGATGACTATGTCAGGGCATAGGTTTGTTTGAACAACATCTGGGAATACAAGTTTCTGTTGGAGATCGACCTTCATCTACCAGTCTCTTGCCTGTTGTAGCAGGCTTGTGTTTTGGCTACCCTTTGCCTTCTGTCCTTCACTCACAAAATTGATGTAACCTAGACCTCTGGTGTTGATCTTTTTAAAATATTTGAAATTCAATCACACAGATATTAATAGTTTGCTTTGATATCTTCTTCAGATGACTATGTCTAATTAACCTCAACTTGCAGCTTGGCTGCCTCTGAATCAATCTCAGTAATCAACAGAAAATTATTTACTATACAATCTCAAGAGCTATTAATCATGATGTTAAACAATATGGAAATCAGGCAAATACTTTTATTGCTAGGTTAGTGCCTAAGTGGGGAAGTCTGCATGAAAATATGAACACAATATGAGTGGCAAGTGTAATGAATGCTTATTTATCCTATACATCTACCATGCAAATGAGTGAGAAATAATTGTTAACAAACATATGGGAAGAAAATCTGTCCCTATGACAATGCAGTAGCACATGGACATTCTTTAACAAATCATGTTTTATTTGAAAATAATTTCAAAAGAACACAAACAATAAGATATCATTCCTTCTCTTGGATAATAATTTTCTTGAAAATGCTAGGCATTCATACTGCTTCATGCGTAGTGCTTACAAACAGAATGTTGAGTGTTTATAAAAAAAAAACATAAAAATGCCTACTTCTGCGAGCTGAAAAACACATTTTGTGCCACAAAGCAAGGTTTAATATCCCTTCACATTATTGATGTCCCACAAAAAACTTTGCTTGAAAAATTGTTCATTTGAAAGTCATAGAGTCAAACTATAATGTGTTCAGCACAGATATCTGTATTTTGACAATTGGTTAAGTAGCAATAATTAAAGCCAATGTAACGAAAACTACTAAATGCAATTTACTTCAACAACTCCATTCAGCACTTATGATGCCTTCTTCTTCTTTTCAAGACAGTTCTCATATTTTCTGACCAAAAATAACTTCTCAATTTAACCTTCATTATACTGCCAAGGCAGTCAGATTGGGGTCGGCCCCTATTAATTTTCCTTTCTGCAGTTTACTATGGCAGCAAAAATAATCCCTCCTGAAAAGGAATTATGGCAAAGAACGTTTTGCTTTAGCAGAAATCTATCTTCATGAGTGTCAAAGCCTTGTGAGTGAGCAATTACATGCCAACAATGGCAAATAGTAGGCCAGACAATATAAGTATTTCCTGCAATTCTGATAGAGCCCGAGGCACCTTTCTACACTGGTTTTCAATATCTCTCTCACCAAGCTGTCCAATAAAACAGAAACATTGGCCTCAGGACTGATGAGATTTATGTCACTTCAAGAATGACAACCTCTCATACAAACTGCTGAAAATTGCACTTGACGCATTTTCTGTATTTCTTGAAAATTGTTTGCCATTAATCATCATTAGGCCTACAAGAATACAAGAGTATTGAGAATCAATTGGTCCTAATTAGGTTACAAACAATATTTGAACATTTTGCCAAACTCTTTATTAAAGCTTGATTTCATGAAAAGTTTATTGCTTAATCTGAGACACTCTTCTCCTCTCACACAAGCAACAGCATGCACAGTCTAAGCTAACGTGGCTAGCGGAAGAGGCAGAGAAGACTGGCCTGAGAATCAACACCAAGAAAACAGAGCTGATGAGGATGAACAATCGACAACATCAGCCACTGCAGCTGCGGGGAGAAGATCTGGTAGAGACCGACCGATATATGTTCCTAGGACGTGTGGTCAACATTGATGGCGGCGCAGATGAAGACGTCAAGATCCAAATTAACAAAGCAAGGATAGCTTTCAACATCCTGCATCCCATCTGGAACTCCAAGGCCTAATCCCAGTGCAGCAAAGTCCGCATCTTTAACACCAACGTGAAAGCAGTCCTCCTCTATTGATCCGAAACATGGCGGGTTACCAACACCATCACCAACAAGATACAGACATTTGTCAACAAGTGCTTGCGCCACATTCTCAACATCAGGTGGCCTGAGAAGATTTCTAACACAGACCTATGGAACAGAGCCAACCAGAATCCCGTCGGTCAGGACATCAAGAAAAGAAAATGGGGATGGATAGGTCACACAGATAGAAAACCAGTCAACAACGTCACAAGGCAAGCACTAGACTGGAACCCACAGGGAAAAAGGAAAGTGGGACTGCCCAAACAGTCGTGAGAAGGTCAGTCGAGGGCGAAGCGAAGGACGCCGGAGAAACATGGACCCAGCTTAAGAGAGCAGCCCAGAACAGAGTGCGTTGGCGTGGTGTTGTTGCAGCCCTATGCGCCAATAGGAGTCTCACTGAATAAGTCAAGTCAAGTGAGACACTCTTGAGCAAATTTCATGAGTAGAACCTGTACTTGGCACGTATGTGATGATTTTAAGAACGCTCCCAGAATCTAACCAGGGTCATCACTAGGTCACATTGACACCACATCTACTATTAGAGGTCATTGTGTGACGATCAGGATGGCGACGTCCATGCAGACACAGGTATTTTTCGCCATTTTATACTCTTTATTACTTTTTTATATTTTTGTTTTCAATGCCTCTCACTTTCCAGCCATATAAGCAAGAAGGTAATAAACGTTTATTTCGTATTATTAATAGCTCTATATCTCGACTTTACTTGCTACAAGATTTCTTAGCCGGGTCACAAAATTGTCAGTAATGTTGAAGGGCAAATAATTCGCAAATCTGTGGATGAAAATTTTGTCTGGGCAATTTACAATGAACCTATTTGCCTTAATCTGGTGACACATCATACACGTTTTTAAACTTGATAACAGTAATTAAACCTGGCAGATGAAGTCACTGAATTGTTAAATTTGCGTTATTTGGGTTAATAGGTATGTATACTGCTTATAGACAATTGCTTCACCTGATTATTTTATAGTGAAGTGATCATAGTAAGGAAACAATTACTTCTGAATCTTGCATTGGCACGTTTTGGTGTACATCACTTCAGGAACAACTGTAGGATTCAATTATTTACTTCTATAAGTTTCTATTAAGTGTGACAAATTTGCAAAACTTTTACTGCAAAAAATTTAAATGTTTTACAAACAACAAAATTAAAGCTTTCTCAATCTGTTTGGGTTTAAATGACTTATTTGTACTACATTTTATCAAATGCTTATCATCATACTCAAAGTACAGCCTTTGATTTTAGAATCAACTATTTTAAATACCATTGATTCAAATACCTGAGTCATAATGCCAGGATCAGTAGGTATTAGAAGTCTCCCATGGTTTAAATCGGGCATAACTTAACGCTCATCCTATTCTCAGTGAATAAACAATTTGAACGTCAACCAGATGTTGTGATTGCAATGGTAATCAAATAACACATAAAAATAGGCAGAACAAGAAACCGTCGGAGACGGGTGATGCTCCCCAAAGGTTTTTTTTGTCACAATATTGCACTATATATTCAGATAAAAGGAAACGTTTTGAGGGCACAGTAGTTGGGGGGACAAGAATTTTTGTATAGAAAATTTCAAAGGGCCATAACTCTGTGAAAAATCATCCGACTAGAACCCGCTGATAATATGCAATTCTCCTCTTGGTAGTGAAGCTTCCCATAAAGTTTCATTGAATTCCGGTCATTAGTTGAGAAATAGCCCGGACAAAAATTGTGCACTGATGGACAGACAGACAGACAGACGCACACACAAACAGACGAAGTGGCGACTATATGCTCCCCCCAAAATAAATTTTGGGGGAGCATAAAAATCTTCTTCGACAAAATAATCGGAAAGTCCATACATTTTATTCCAGGGCTGGTCATGGACATCGATTATGGTTTATCTACTCTTTTAACTCCCATTGATTTAATTACCCATGTCTTCTGAAGATTATTGCTAGCGTTCCTAATGCAAGGATCATCAGTAGGTACCAGTATTAGAAGTCTGCCATGGTTCTAAATCGGGCATAAAATCATCTATTTCACGAACAACTGGTTGAATGGCTGAGAATTAACTGTTATGCTTTAATGCAAATGGTTTTGTGTGCGGCCAAAAATCAGTTTTGAGATTAATTCATTGAGGCTATTTATGTACAATATATTTTTTTAAGTAAAATAGAAGGTTCACATAAACATACAATTGTTGGTAAAATAACTGTAAACAACATATTTGTTGTTGATAAGTATTTGTAATAGTTATATCCTTCTATATGAACTGGAGTTGTTTTCTAGAAAGACAAAAGTTGTTGTTGTTTTCATACAGCATACATACAATAATAATGTTCAATATGAAACACATCATTGAAGGCAGCTAAAATTTCTTTGCCTGCATAAATAATTAAGACAATAATAAAGCCGGAAAACAATTCACTCATAGCAATTTATTCCAAAGAACATATTGCCGAGTATCTTTTCCTCCAATTTATTTCTGTAAAATTGGGAACCAGCATGTTGAGAGTAACCTCCTATTCTGTATTTACTGTAAGTTTACGGACAGTCTAAATTTTCGGACACCATCTTTTTAGCCGAGATAATTATTTTTGGTGACTTAACTTTTGGACACACAGGTTTTGCCCAATTTTAGATGCTCTTAATTTTCTGACAGTATCTTTTACAACCCTAATTTACCACATTTCTGCTTGTTTTTTGCTTATCTGGTGACACTTTCATAATGCATTTTTATGACTGGCAAGTAAGAAAGCAGTATGCTTAATATTAGACAAAGATCTTTGTAGCAGACAATGACTGATGAACAAAGAAAGAATTCATGGTTTGCAAAAAAAAAAAAAATGGCATTAATTACAGGTTCATAAAAGGGAGTATCAATTAATCAAACACTCATTTTTGAACACTTGTTGGAAGTACAGCCTTAGAGTAACATTCTGTAAAATATAAAGAATGTGACATTACCGTACAGTCAAACCTGATTTCAGCGGTCAGTCAAGGGAAATGACCAAAGTGACCGTTGTCCACAGGTGACCGTTGAATTCGGCTCACAATTTTAAGATGGTTGGTCAGTTGGCAGTATTGCTACGTTGTTACCCCACCCAGTCATACAGTGTAAAACAAATGCTCATTGCCGTTAACTAAGCATAGTAACATAATTTACTTACATTGAATAATACAGAATAATATCTTATAGATTGATTTAATTTCATATTGTTAACCTAAGCAATGACTTTATTAACGCTAGTATAATTGTTTTCTCATGCATCTCGTTCATTCAGTAAATAAAGCTTTCACATGCCATTGACGTCACGTCCGTACAATTCTAAACAGTGGATTCACTGTCATAAACCGACAGAACGGTCTAACTGTACCATTCTCATTCAAAGAAAAAGACGCAACAATTTTGTTAAAATTAATTCATTCGCAAACATCACACAAACAGCATTTTCATTCAACAACCTCATTCAAAATACAAACATTCATTCATTCTTTATAACAAAAAAACATAGCACATCATGCACAAAAAACAAGATAGCTTATCACGCAAAAAAACTTCAAAACACACACAACCATTATCACTCGCAACAATCAAAACAATTCACTCCACCCTAAAAAACACTCGCTAATCTTCTTTTGAATACTAGAACACTTGACCCGGGGTGCACAAAATTCGTCTTGAAATTTCATGATGGAGTCAAGCATTACCTGGTTATTCTTTGACAAAGCAACGTTCTATATGTGATCGATGTACTGGCATGTTTTGCTGATGGAGCAGACGGTGCTGGATGGTGAAAGTGCAAAGTACTTATTAGCGGTCAGGTGGCCGTTATTTTCAAGTGCAATATACAGTGTTTTTCGTCGGGGGAATTCCAGACTGACCATTGTCTGCAGGTGGCCGTTAATTTCAGGTGGCTGTTAGGTCAGTTTCGACTGTATTTCCAATTATGTCCAATACAGTGCAAACATATACACAAAGATCTATTAATAACATTATGAGAGATCTTTGATATACAAAAGTAATATCATACTATGCGGCGTGGTATTTTACAAGCATGTGATAATAGTTGATGTTAAAATGGACGCCATTTATATTGCATACCCCTTTCTGATGGTCCATGCAATATTTTGAGTGATTCTAAATTTTCCGACAGAGATTGTCTAGATAAAACTTACACTTAAAATGGCTTAAATATTTATTGCACAAGAGATATGACCGCACAAGAGATATGACCTGTAAATGATAAAAACTCACCTGTAAATTTTTGTTTTTTTCAAAAATAAAGCACGATTCCATTGAAGTTACCAATGGCCAGCATGGACGCCGTCGTCCTCGTGTACAACTACCAAAAAATTCCTCCAAGTTGAAGAGTAGCTTAGGTACGGAGGGGTATTCGTGAAAATTCGATGCTTGATCTCTGGTGATCAGCTTTATCCTGACTCTGATGCAAACAATCCCAACAGACAAAATCTTTACCTGCCCTCCCCACACTTGCAAATCTGCATATACATCCCAACCCCAACTTCAGCTTTTAAGCGGCAGGGATATAAGGTAGAGATAGGCAAATATGCACACCCACACTTTTAAGTGATGGCAACATAAGGAGGACAAAGGCAAATCGTTGCAACACCCACCCCACCCACCCCTTTTTAAGCGGCATGGTATATGGTTGAAACATGCATATCTATACCGCATGTTTGAGGGTTGCATATCTATACTGCCCGTTTGAGAGTTGGGAATATTTTGGTATAGATAAAAACAATTTGAATTAAAGAGCGGACACCATGCTGAATGTTTAAAACACACTAAGTGACCCTGTGACTTAGTTTTTTGCCTGACATTGCCCATGTTCAAACTTAGCATAGACATTATCTAGATACAACTTCTGACCAAGTTTGGGGAAGATCGGATGAAAACTACTTGAATTCGAGAGCAGACACCATGATGAATGTTTGAAACACACTAAGTGACCCATTGACCTAGTTTTTAGCCAGGCATGACCCATGTTCGAACTTAGCGTAGACATTATCTAGATACAACTTCTGACCAAGTTTGGGGAAGATCGGATGAAAACTACTTGAATTAGAGAGCAGACACCATAATGAATGTTTGAAATGCACTAAGTGACCCAGTGACCTAGTTTTTAGCCCGGCATGACCAATGTTCGAACTTGGCCTAGACATTATCTAGATACAACTTCTGACCAAGTTAGATGAAAATCGGATGAGAACTACTTGAATTAGAGAGCGGACGCAACATGTGTGACGGACTGACAGACAGACAGACGGACTGACCGACCAATTGACTGACAGACAATGCGAAAACTTTATATCACCCGTTGGGGGCATAAAAAGTAGGGCCAAAACGTATTTCATGTTACAATATGCAATGACTTTGACCCTTGACCTTATGACTTCAAAGTCAATAAGCATCTTGCCTTTCTGAAATGTAACACCACTATCCGAATTGTTAAAATCCTAGTTACAAGCATTCTCAAGAAATCTTAACTCTTTCAGTGCTGGAACCGAATTTTGAAGGCCTTTGCAAACAGTTTGGATCCAGATGAGACCTCATCAGGATCCAAACTGTTTGCTATTCTGATAGTATTCTTTGAAAAAAAATCGAAGAAAATACTAATTTTAGCATTTAGCAGACAACATTTTGGTAGACAACAATTTTCCCAGCATGCAAAGGCCTAAGGAAACTAAGTTTCTCTGATCAGTCCCTGTGACCTTGACTGTTGAACATTTGATCTCAAAATAATAGGTGTCTTGGTTTCCTCCAAAGTACCAGTTTGCATGGTTGTAGGTCAAATCAATCTCTTGATATTGTGGGTAACAAAAGGTCTACTGGACATACTAACAGATGGCACAAATGCAAAGCAATAATTATATATCCCCACTTCTTGGAAGAGAGGCATAATTAGTCCCCTACTGGTTTCACCGGAGGGGACTTATGGTTTGCGCTCTGTCTGTCTGTCTGTCTGTCAGTCAGTCACACTTTTCTGGATCCTGCGATAACTTAATATTTTTTCATGACACTTGGAACATGGATAGATGGCAATATGGACATATTTACATCATTTCATTTTGTTCCTACGTCAAGAATTCTGGTTGCTATGGCAACAAATAGACTAGAAATACTGCTGAAAATGATGTTTTTTCTGGATCCTGCGATAACTTTTAAAGTTCTTCATATTTTTTCATGAAACTTAAAACATGGATAGTGGGGCAATATTGTCATTATGCACATAATTTTATTTTGTTCCTACGCCAAAAATTCTGGTTGCTATGGCGACAAATAGACTGGAAATACTGCTGAAAATGGTGTTTATTCTGGATCCTGCGATAACTTTATAAGGTCTTAATATTTTTTCATGAAACTTGAAACATGGATAGATGGCAATATGGACATTATGCACATCATTTCATTTTGTTCCTATGTCAAAAATTCTGGTTGTTATGGCAACAAATAGACTAGAAATACTGCTGAAAATGGTGTTTTTTTCTGGATCCTGTGATAACTTTAAAAGTTCTTCATATTTTTTCATGAAACTTGAAACATGGATAGATGGCAATATGGACATTATGCAGGTCACTTCATTTTGTTCCTACGTCAAAAACTCTGGTTGCTATGGCAACAAATAGACTAGAAATACTGCTGAAAATTATCTTTTTTCTGGATCCTGCGATAACTTTAAAAGTTCTTCATATTTTTTCATGAAACTTAAGAATGGATAGATGACAATATGGCCATTATGCACGTAATTTTATTTTGTTCCTACGCCAAAAATTATGGTTGCTATGGCAACAAATAGACTGGAAATACTGCTGAAAATGGTGTTTTTTTCTGGATCCTGCGCTAACTTTAAAAGTCCTTAATATTTTTTCATGAAACTTGAAACATGGATAGATGGCAATATGGACATTATGCACGTCATTTCATTTTGTTCCTGTGTCAAAAATTCTGGTTGTTTTGGCAACAATTAGACTAGAAATACTGCTGAAAATGGTGTTTTTTCCGGATCCTGCGATAATTTTAAAAGTTCTTCATATTTTTTCATGAAACTTGAAACATGGATAGATGGCAATATGGACATTATGCAGGTCATTTCATTTTGTTCCTACGTTAAAAATTCCGGTTGTTATGGCAACAAATAGACTAGAAATACTGCTGAAAATGGTGTTTTTCTGGATCCTGCGATAACTTTTAAAGTTCTTAATATTTTTTCATGAAACTTAAAACATGGCTAGATGGCAATATGGACATTATGCACGTCATTTCATTTAGTTCCTACGTCAAAAATTCTTTTTGTCATGGCAACAAATAGACTGGAAATACTGCTGAAAATGGTGTTTTTTCTGGATCCTGCGATAACTTTTAAAGTTCTTAATATTTTTTCATGAAACTTGAAACATGGATAGATGGCAATATGGACATTATGCACGTCATTTCATTTTGTTCCTATGTCAAAATTTCTGGTTGTTATGGCAACAATTAGACTAGAAATACTGCTGAAAATGGTGTGTTTTTTCTGGATCCTGCGATAATTTTAAAAGTTCTTCATATTTTTTCATGAAACTTGAAACATGGATAGATGGCAATATGGACATTATGCACGTCACTTTATTTTGTTCCTACATCAAAAATTCTGGTTGCTATGGCAACAAATATAAAAAAAGTAAAAAATTCTGACAATGGTGGAGCCGGTAGGGGACATATATTGCTTGGCAATAGTTTTGTTATATTTTGTCCCATGAAAGCTAGGAGGAATCCTCTATAGTTCTTGCTATTACAGCTTAAAGACCGCTTGCTTAGAGTAATCATTTGTTCTATATTCTATTGACACCTGCATTATTGCCCGAGATTTCCCATGTTAAAAAGCAATATTAAATGTATGTATTGCATCATGTGCATCATAAATTGCAGTGCAAGAAGGAAGACATTCAACAAGGCAGGACTGGTCTACTAAATCTAAATTTTTGCTGCTTTATGGGGAAAGTTTCTGGAAAATATTTCCCTGTCAAAGCTTCACTTTTCCATAACAAATATGATTATATATGACTTGAATGGCCACAAAGTATAAGAAATTTGTTTAAACAAATACTTGATAAAGCATACATGTATATTCTTTGTCAGAAAAAGGCAATGTCACCTAAAATGTACAATAGTATACAATCATCATAAAAAAGTTTGATAATAAAAAACAAAATCCAGACACACAAACATATATTTATGCTAAAACCAACAGGGGACAAAATTGTCACAAAACCAGGTTTTCAATTTGAAACAGCTTCTCTGCTGACTATTTTTTACAGGTGTTGAAGCTTTGTTTAAATTACTTCATTAAACTATATTATGTTTTATGTTATTGAAGAAGTGCAAATGTTTTACTCATCAAGTGTAAATATTAACATAGCAACAAGTAATGGTAAGGAACCAAGTACAATGTTCTGCTGGACGTGTATGTGAAAAGTGAACAACAAGTTCAGGTAAAAAATTGCAGAGCAGCTGTTAGGAATAACAGGGCCCTTGTTTTGCCGTTTTCCGCCCCATTCCCCCCTTAAAATAGTATACAGTCAATCTTGTGGATGCGACCACTTGATTTTTGTGTATTTTGATGTCCGAATCTTAAATTAAGCGACCACTAGGAGGTAAAAGTGGTTAATCTATTGATCGTTCAGGGGCAAATCCGTGTTTATTGTTTATCTAAGCCGATAAGATGTACTGTTACACCTCTGCTTTGTTTTCACACCAACCATTATGATTATGCATTGTCTCATTGACCGGTTCTGACCGGTATTGTTGTAGACTGCGTTTCAATTAATTGAGTTGAATAATAGAGGAGCGTATTACGCACAGTCTACAGCTTAAATAGTTTACTATGTGGAACGTTAAGAGACAACGCCGATTTTTCTCCAGTATAGATAACAGGTGCAGAAACAATGCACTGTACGCGACAAACATTTCCTGAGAAGTGCGGAAAATAAACTATTAATCGGCAACATCTGTCGAAATCCGTAAGCGTACATGCGTTAAGCGTACATGCAGAAATTAAAATGTCGAAACGAAAAGTGTTAACGTTGAACGAGAATATTCGGGTTTTGGACGTAAAATCGCAGATGAGTTTGGAGTCTGTAAAACTCAAATTCAGAACATTCTTAACATAAAGACGAGGTGCTTGAAGACGTGAAAAATAATGTGTCAGGTGAAAAAAAACGCGAAAAATATTTCCTTGTCTATGTGGTTTTTGCAAATAAATTTGTAAACACAATTCATTTATAATAAATGATAATTTATAATAAGTGAAAAAATAAAACACATTATAAGTAAAATATTGTTTATGTATTGTGTTTATATTCATTTTATTATAAAAGTAAAAATCATTGTTGACAAAAGAGATTATCCTTCATATAGATTAAAATTGAGGGTAAGCATTCTTCCAGAATGGCCTTTTTTTATTTAAAGACCATTTTATTAAGAGACCACTTTTGATTACTCCCTTAAGTGGTCTCTTAATACAAGATTGACTGTACTTTTTTCCCCTATTTCAGCTATTTTTTTATTATTTTTTTTTTTTTACTTTTATACCTATGTTGCCAGCTCGTATCGTGCTATTAACCTTTGAATAAGTGTATTATTATGTAAATAACATTAAAATAAAGCAATTTTAAGTGTTGAATGGTTGGTGAATAGATCTTTTAAAATTCCCCTTTTCGCCCAAAACGACGCAAAATTCCCCCCCTCTAAGGCCCCTGCCCCATTCCCCCAAAGTGTAGCAAGGGCCCTGGGAATAATGTATTTGCCACAAACACAATCATCAATAGTCAAAATATATACTTTTATAATAAAAAGGGAGGTGACAACCAAAGTATTAATCCAAGTATGCTAATTATTTCCCTTTGCTAAGGACACATTAAACAGGATTTAGCAAAAGTAACCCTGACCTTGACCAACATGACCTTTGACCCCATTAAAGTGTAGATGTTAATGTGAGGTATAAACATACTAAATATTGAAGGAATTGATTCTAACATAAGGGCTCTATGAAGAAAATTATAAAAATGAATTTTAGCCAGAGTGACCTTGACCAGAAAAAAAATCCCGTTTAATACACGCCAGGATATTTGATGACAATCATTTTGTGAAAGTTTCATTCAAATCCGTTGAGAAATAAAGGAGGACTGTTGGGCTCGGAAGAAAAAGTCAAATTCAATTTATCTTTAGTCGTGGCGACCTTGATTTCGACCGAATCATAAAATCCCCACAATATGCGCCAGCGCACTTGGTGACAATCATTTTGTGAAAGTTTCATTGAAATCCGTTGAGAAATGAAGGCCTGCTCTCCAACCTGCCCGCCCGCCTGCCCGCGCTCACGCCAACATTCATCCAATCCAATAACCAGTTTTTTCCTTCAAACCTGCTTAACAAAAGTTCGGACACAGTGACTACTCTCTCTTTGGGGTAATAATATGACAAAGACGTCCCAGTGGGACATAGGACTGGTTTTTCTATTAGTAAGTGCTGTCAGATATTCTGAGAGGTCTATTAACTAACTCGTTGGTATCTGTGATGTGCTCTTCATTTTTTAAGCACTGTCATAATTTAGTCAAATTAACTTTTTTGGTGGCAACTTTTTATATCTTTTCCATCCTTTTTTTGCTGACGTCATGAGCAATTTCCCTGAGGCTTGCATGTGAGCTTAAGAGAAACATAAGTTTGATGACACAAAAATTGCGTGCAGAGAAAGGGCACAAATTATTCCTGGACTGGTTCTCTGATATGTGTATAATGGAAATCTCCACTTCTATTTAGAAATTTAGAAAACAAATTATTCCTTATCTACAGTGCAAGAAAGTTAATAACATAACATAAAATAACATAAGTTTATTTAGTAATACAAGGCCTCCGGCCCAAAATACAAGCTATGTTTTACGTTCACACAATGTTTCCGTTTACAAAATTAAACTATAAAGATACAAACAGTATATATAGAAATATAATACAATTATGTTTAAAGCTTCTATGATAGTTCAAACGCGCTTGCTTTTCAATGCAATTCATCGTCTATAACATAAATATTTTTGGTTTGACAGTATTGACAAAATCTGAACTGGCGGTCAATTTTCATGTGCCGCCCTTTCTCGATCATTAGGTTGTGGCTAGAACAACGAAAGTTTGATAGCGTTTTCTTCAAAATGTAGGTTAAAGGTATAGAGAGGATCTTGTATACAGTCAATCTTATGAATGCTACCACTTGAAGTAAGCGACCCCCCCCCTTTTGTCATACGCGACCAGCGACCACTGATTTTCAAGTATAACCAAAGGAAAGCCGTTTCCTGTCAAGAAGCCATGAAACAACACTTTCACGCCGATTAAATTGACTTCTTTAGTCTTACTCAACATGCTACTCAATCAACAATCAATAGTGTAATAGCATGTGCATAACTCCATCTTTTTAATCTTTTACTGAGAACGAAGGTGGAGTTAACGGTTAAGTGTTCTACCCGATGCGTGATACTGTAAAATCATTTAAGTTCGTGTGGTACTAATTTTCGTGGATTTAGTGGTTCCGCCAAACCAGGAATTCAAGTACCAACGATTTTTTATATATTTTAATCCGAAATCGGTCTTTTTTTAATTGTCATTTCCGCCATTTTCTTTTGTTGTCGGTTGTCCGAGATATTTGTTTTTTGTTATAGTAACTTCACTTCAGTAGGTCACATTACACTTTATCTCGACTAATTAATATATTGCAAAATTGTAAATGTTGTTGTTATTTTCCACTAATTTGTTGTAAATTAAATATGTTTGAACTAAGATGTTTATGATTACTTAGTATGATAAGAACTACGATGTTAATGATTAATCAGTATGAATAACAAGTAGTGTGTTTATATAAAATATCAATTTGTTCGCCATCCAGTGCATTAATAAAACACTAAAGTCATGTGAGTTTTTCTTTTTTATTCATCATTGTAAATATACGTTTTATTCATCATGGTTAATAAATATAATGCATAGCATTAACAAAAATAACAAGTCATATTGGTACTTACAGTTTAATATATTATTTCATTGCACATACAAATGCATTTACACGCATGAAATTTATCCCAGAATAATACTTCTCAAGCACCATTATACCCACAAACACGTGCAGATTAATAGTACTAGTATTTAAGCACTAAAGGTCAGTCCAGCTTTTCGGAAACCCGCCTGTATCAAGTCCCGACGCTCGGACATCTTGTCATGGGTAGAGATGAGCCACTCAGCGTGAATGGGTTTCAATGTGGATGTCCTCAGGTCCACGTTTGCACAAGAAGATGGATCGCCGTCCTTCTTTTCCAGATGGGACACAACCTGCTTACAGTACCAGTCATGGAAGCACTGCTTCAGCTGTTGCTTGTACTCATAGTTGACAGACAAGTCCAGAGGCTGAAGTGGATCGGTACATGCAGCTGGTACAAACAGTGGGGTGATTCCATTCGCCTTCAGCAACTGCATCACTTCCTGTCCCTGGTGTGCCTTGAACACGTCAAAGATGGCTATGGCTTGCTGCTCACACTTGGCAACGATTCTCGGATTCCGTTGACATACGGGATGATCACATTCTTCACGTACCAAAGCATACTCTGCTCGTTGCTCCAGTGGTTTTCAGTGACGGCGATGTCCCAGTCATCAGGAAACCTTAGCCCACGCGGTAAACAGCGGTCCGATTTCCCGGCGTAGATGATCTGCGGAGCAAGCATCGTACTGTCCATGGCGACAGCGAGGAGCACGGTGATCTGTCGCTTGTCTCCAAGTCCAGCGAGTCCATGGTCCACTTGCCTCCTGGCACCATCTGACATCCGGTCTGATCCCAGTTGATGACAAAAGAATCCGGCACGTTGTGTTCCTTGATCACACCATTGACCTTTGCCAGAAATTCGTCGTGAATGACTTCGAAGTCATGCGGAAGGGTTTTTATTGCCTTGGTCCCTTTCCTTTTCACGAAGCCCATTCGTCGTAATATGGAGTGTGCCAACGTGTCTTCAATTGTCAGATGACCCCCATACTTCTGCAGTCGGTGACGTGCCGCTTTCGTGACGATGGCTTCCGCAGCAGCTGTCACGGTTGGTACGTTGACAACGCCACCTTGGAGACGAACGTCTTGATGTAGGTTTGGACCGCCTCATCACATTCGCCTAACATGGTGGGGGCGCCTCTGGGGGACTTGGAAAGCGATTTCATGTCCTCTCCAAGTTTTTTTTTTCGTTTGACATACTGGTCTCTCATGCTTCTGACCGTTGTCTCGCTCACTTTCTTCCCCATGTTGGCTGTGAAGTGTCTCAAAGCCTTGGCGACCCCGTTGTCAATTGCGTAACGCGCAATTTTTGCCCTGGTTTCTTCACAGTAAGAAGCGTACTCCCCACGCTTCCGTTTACGTCCAATGACCATTTCTTCTACTGCATCGTTAGCGGCCTGTGTTAATAAAGCTTCAGTTGTAGACAGAGCCTTTGCAGGGTCGGGCAATCCTGCCATAGTAGGAGAACGTGTCTGTACTGTTCCTGTTTACAACCATTTTGAAAGAGACATTGTTTGAACGCTAGTTAATGCGATATGTTGTTTTCTTGATAAGTGTTTGGCTAATAATGCTTTTATAATCAAGCACGGTATATAAACTGTACATCAACGACTATCCTCTTTTAGGGGACGTCGTCAAATTAACAGTTTGAAGATTTATCACATATGTCAATTAGTGCCAATTAAACTTAAAAGAGACATTACGGTTTTTACACGTGTATTTTGGGGACCTTATTACTCAATTGTTACGACTAGGGGACCTATTGCGCTGTGATTCACAAATATTGTTAAAACAACATTGATGGCAATTAGCAAGTGGGGACACACAAGTGCGCCGCTTTATCGCTCTTATCGACAATTATTGGAAACACTTTCACGCTTCAGTGCACATTAACCTCGAGTCTTGGTGTCAACACAGATAAGCAGATTATGCTTCATTATTACTCTGGTTGTTTTCTTAAAACTTTAATAATTATGACGGTAAGTTGTTTTTTATTTGAAATCCACGAAATTACGTGTCAACGAATTACTTGTTTTTTATTTGAAATCCACGAAATTACGTGTCAACGAATTAGTCGTTTTTTATTAAACTACGAAATTTCATACCGAAAAATTTCTATACGTTTACAGTATTGAATACATGATTCACACATGTTCAGTCCCAATTATTTGCAATCCTATTTAGTTTAAACCTATTTATTTAAGCTTGATTGCATCAAATGCCTTAGGCTTATATAAACGCTCTCGAGTCCATTTCCTGGGACTAGAACCAGTTCTTGGTGTCTTTTGTGGAGATTTTAAGAACGCTTTCAAGGTGGGGATCGAACCCGTGACGTCCTGGTCGCTAGGCGGACACCATATCCATTACACCACGGCGACCTTTTTATGTGCAATCCTATTTACTTGGCAAGAGCTTTGAAACAATTAATACATTTGTCTCGGCTTTCCGCAAAAGGCCGAGTAGTTCCAATATACCATTTTACCGTACATTTAAAAAAAAGATGAACTTTTGTATTTACGAAATTCTTAAAACATATTTATTGTCAAAAACGACAACAGTGTTTTGTTGGATTATTACTTAATGCAAGGTAATGATATGTTAAACTACAATAATATCTGGATTATTTTATATAATTTAAGTGTTAAACAAGATAGTTGTGTCACAGAATCCATCTATGTATGAATTTGATACTTACAATGATTTTACTATTTTCCAGAATGGCCTTCTTTTTTTTTTAAAGACCATTTATAAAGACACAACTTTTGGTTATCCCTTTTGTGGTTTGTTAATAATATTGACTGTATACGAATTCGTTGTTAAAACCATTGTTCTTGCAATCTTAAACCAACATGAATACAGGAATGTCATACATTAATAAACAATCCTAGTATGGAACCATAAATCAAATATAGTTCACTTTGATAAATATTATAATATTAAACAAGTTTAGTTTTTAGGGGTAAGTGGTTGCATATGCATGCATTATGTGACATGCCTCATTGTATTAAAGGAATAGGACGCAATCTATCGATTAATGGGAGAAATCTAAAAAATATTGTTTGAAAGTCTGTCGAAGATTTATTCGGGTGGACAAACGGGCTAGAAATATTGCTTGGTTATCAGCCGACTGTGAGTAAACGGCTGGACAGATTTCTTTGAATTTTTTTTTTATTTAAAGGTAGCCCATAAGAGGACCAAGGGATGATTGGATTAAAGCTAGTTTTGACATTTTTGCGGCCTGCAAAGACAGGTCTATGATAAATGCTAGTAAATGACCTTGTTATGATTCAAATATCAGAGTGTGGGAATTTTTTGTCATGACTTTTTGTCAATTTTTCTCTCATTAAACATGATTTTATATATTTATTTGAATATATTGGGCTCCTGGGCCCATATACTATCCAGGGTACGTTACTTCCACCTGTGATTCCTGGATGGTCAGAAAAACACATGTACATGTACAAAACAGATGTCAGTTTTTAATAAGAAAAATCCCCTACTGCTGGCTGTGCAAATTAAGAGGCTCATTTGTTATAAAAGCAGTCCAATTGCTCTTTCATTAATGGCAGAAGATCAATGTTGGTAAACATGCCTCTTCCACCATTGGCTTTCTTTCACAGATTAATGTTCAATAAATCTAGCAATGGTCAATAAAGCTCCAACTCTTAAGCTGTATAATGTACAGAAATTGATTTTTAAAGCTGGAATCTGAGAAAAATTGGGTAACAACAATTAAACGGTGTGATTTTTTGGAAGTTTATGAAGTCCTTATGCACCTATGGCAGCATTATCTGAGAACCTAGAGTGAGTCCAAGCTATCCTACCTAATTAACTTACTAGACTCAGGAATTTGGGGATGATTTTTTAATTTTAGCTTCTTTTTCGGCGTAGCTGTTTAACGTCACCTTTGACCTTACCTGACCTTTGTAAGTGTCCAATAAAATTCAAATAAAATTTCCCGCGGCTAGACACGAATGAAAACACTTCATTTCTTCCATTGGCTGATTTGAGCATACCACCAGAACATTGGTAACATGACCGCGTCTTTGTAACACTGTTTTACTGCGTGTTCAGCATGAAACAATTTTATCTCTAGTTAAAAGGCTTGATAGATAGAACAGTTTTACACTCAACTCTTGACATCAACACAGTTTGTGCGTGCACCTTTTATTTTCAGAGGATTGGCAGCACCAGAGCGTTTGTACTTAAAAGCTATGTTCTCATATTTAGTAATTACTTCCATATTCCTGTCTGTGTACTAGTATATTTAAGTTCATAAATGTATCGTTTTTCCCTATCCTGATATTCGTTTTGGCCAAACCATTTTAAATTGTATAAGAAATTGAACATTTAACATGTAAAAGTACAAAGTTTTAAACAAGCCATCCTTCCAGCAGTGGAAGCGTAGCCTCACTTTAATGCAGCGCATTCCAACCCGCAGGGTATCAGGGTCAGTTCGCGGCCAGTAAAATTATCGTTATATAATATAGACTCTATCGTGTGAACTAGGTGAACTGGAGTTTTCTTTAGACCAGAAATATGTTAAATGAAGATATTCAGCGATATTATTATGTTAATATGTCAATAATAGATTCTTAATGTGTTTTCAACAATACATGATAAATATTATTTTTTATTAATTTAACATGAATTATTCCACCATATTGACTAATGTATTAAGCATGAGCGCGATGATTCTTGATACTGTTAATAATCAAATCAAATAGCAATA
Source organism: Dreissena polymorpha (assembly GCF_020536995.1). Classification (NCBI taxonomy): domain Eukaryota; kingdom Metazoa; phylum Mollusca; class Bivalvia; order Myida; family Dreissenidae; genus Dreissena; species Dreissena polymorpha. Next base: position 45,837,730 of record NC_068355.1, on the reverse strand, counting down.
CCCCACAAACCATTAAAACAGGTTTGTTCGAAGAACGCGGGTATAAATATATAAACTAGAAATGGCGCGGCAGAGGCCGACGCGTATCCCCACGCCGAATGTTTGACCTAGGTGTGCCCCAGGGTTGGTAATGGGGCCATGCATAGCTGAGATTGACCGTATTGTCATAAGAGAAGTTCATCATCAATTAGAAGTGAATTGGTGTAGAAATGAAGAAGTTATAGTAAAAGGCAATTTTGGGTGGGTGTGACATATGTGGGCAGGGCGCCCCAGGGTTGGTAATTGTGCCATGCATAGTTGAGATTGACCGTATTGTCATAAGAGAGGTTCAGTATCAATTTGAAGTGAATCGGTGTAGAAATGAAGAAATTATAGTAAAAGGCAATTTTGGGTGGGTGTGGTCTATGTGGGCGGGGCGCCCCAGGGTTGGTAATGGGGCCATGCATAGTTGAGATTGACTGTATTGTCATAAGAGAAGTTCAATATCAATTTGAAGTGAATCGGTGTAGAAATGAAGAAATTATAGTAAAGGCAATTTTGGGTGGGTGTGGTCTATGTGGGCGGGGCCCCAGGGTTGGTTATGGGGCCATGCATAGTTGAGATTGACCCTAATGTCATAAGAGAAGTTCAGTATCAATTTGAAGTGAATCCGTGTAGAAATGAAAAAAATTATAGTAAATGGAATTTTTTGGTGGGTGTGGCCTATGTGGGCGGGCGCCCCAGGGTTGGGATTGGGGCCATGCATAGTTGAGATTGACCCTAATGTCATAACAAAAGTTCAGTATCAATTTGAAGTGAATCCGCGTAGAAATGAAAAAATTATAGTAAATGGAAATTTTTGGTGGGTGTGGCCTATGTGGGCGGGGCGCCCCAGGGTTGGGAATGGGGCCATGCATGGTTGAGATTGACCGTATTGTCATAGGTGAGGTCCAGTATCAATTTGAAGTGAATCGGTGTAGAAATAAAGAAGTAAATGTAAAATAACCTAAAAAAATGAGTGATAATTTCTGACGCGGCCCCACCCCAACCCCTATAACTTTTGACCCAGGGGTCAGATCAAAATTCCAAATAGTGCAGGGTCGCACATATGCTCATAGCTACCATGTGTGTAAGTTTCAAGGTTCTAGTGCTTTTAGTGTAGGAGGAGATAGTGGCCAGGACGGACGGACAGACGGACGGACGGACGGACAGACGGACGGACGGCGGAGATCACCACAATATCCCCACCTTTTTTTCAAAAAGCGTGGGGATAAATATGTACGGATACTTCGCGTGTGGCCGGTTGACTCGTATGTTTTAATTTCACTTCCATTCTTCTTTTGGTTTTCTGTTTTGTATCTATAGGTTTATGACCTGCAATATGTAATAATGTTAAATAAGCCGCGAAAACTCAGCGTAACATCCCGTACTGCTTGTGATGCAGCTAAGAACTGCACAGAAAAAGACATTTGCTATCTTTGATCTCATTCATTGAACTATTTACCTTTCACCAACTCCAACCACAATCAACGCCGTATATCTTTTTAAAGATATTTCTTGTTCTAGTTTTTACTGAAACATTTTCAAATTTGGTGTGGTCTTGTGTTGAGCGGGAAGCCAGAGTACCCGGAAGGGAAGAAACCTGTCCGGTATGGTGACTACGAACCAAACTCACATGCTTCTGGGGACTTGGATTCAACCAAGGCCGCCTTGGTGAGAAGCTCGTGTTCCAACCTCTGCACTTACAGGACTGCCAATCCAATAAGAACAGAACACTTAACCACTTAACAATTAAACGATGGAACAAAATACTCTTTTAAAGCAACACAACTTATTTGGCATAGTAAATTTCAGTATAAATAAGAAACATATTTTATCTATGCCAATTAGAATATATCTGGTGATAACAAGGTAGAAATCCATCTTTTTTGCACTTTAAAACTTAAAAACAAGAAATGTGTTTGTCGGAAACACTATGTCCCCTTCTGCGCCGCTTTGAAATGTATTTTTGTTTACCTTTGATCTTGAAGGATTACCTTGACCTTGAACTTCCACCACTCAAAATGTGCAGCTTCATGAGAACGCCTCTTTGATTTTATTTATTTTTGACCTTTGACCTTGAAGGATGACCTTGACCTTGAAGGATGACCTTGACCTTGAACTACCACCACTCAAAATGTGCAGCTTCATGAGATTGCCGCTTTGAAAAAAAATATTTATTTTTGACCTTTGACCTTAAAGGATGACCTTGACCTTGAAGGATGACCTTGACCTTGAACTTCCGCCACTCAAAATGTGCAGCTTCATGAAAACGCTGCTTTGAAATTATTTATTTTTTGACCTTTGACCTTTAATGATGACCTTGACCTTGAAGGATGACCTTGACCTTCCACCACTCAAAATGTGCAGCTTCATGAGAACGCCGCTTAGAATTTTTTTATAAAAAAAATTACCTTTGACCTTGAAGGATGACCTTGACCTTGAAGGATGACCTTGACCTTGAACTTCCACCACTCAAAATGTGCAGTTTTATGAGAACGCCGCTTTGATATTTAAAAAAATAATAATTGACCTTTGACCTTGAAGGATGACCTTGACCTTGAAGGATGACCTTGACCTTGAAGGATGACCTTGACCTTTCACCACTCAAAATGTGCGGCTCCATGAGATACACATACATGCCAAATATCAAGTTGGTATCTTCAATATTGCCAAAGTATTCATAAAATGAGCGATTTTGGCCACATATACTTGACCTCTTACCTTGAAGGATGACCTTGACCTTTCACCACTCAAAATGTGCGGCTCCATGACATACACATGCATGCCAAATATCAAGTTGGTATCTTCAATTTTGCCAAAGTATTCATAAAATGAGCGATTTTGGCCACATATATTTGACCTCTGACCTTGAATGATGACCTTGACCTTTCACCACTCAAAATGTGCGGCTCCATGAGATACACATGCATGCCAAATATCAAGTTGCTATCTTCAATATTGCAAAAGTATTAATAAAATGAGCAATTTTGGCCACATATATTTGACCTCTGACCTTGAAGGATGACGTTGACCATTCACCACTCAAAATGTGCAGCTCCATGAGATACACATGCATGCCAAATATCAAGTTGCCATCTTGAATATTGAAAAAGTTATTGCAAATGTTAAAGTTGGAGCATAATGCACTGTACTCTTTTTCTGAAAAATGGCGTTGGCATATGTGTTTATGAAATTCATAAACATATTTTCCTGTCTTGTAAATGTTAAAGATGATTTTTTTCGTAAGTGATGTTGTAATTATATTGGATTATCGGATACATGTGCACATTAGGAAAGCGGTATGTATACTGTTATCGTTCGATTCAGTTTATATGCAAGTTTTTGCGGATGACAACAGTCAGCATGGCAATTCACGGGACCTATATTATAGGCTATACTTTTTTAACCTGTTTTTACAAGCCCCCTGCAATAAATGAGTTCAAAACTTATAATGCTGTCCGTTTATTACGCTGTTGCTTGGCTTAGACCCCGTCATCCGCGTTATATTGGAGTTACAGTGTATCTCCTATATTCAAGATTTTGAATATCTTTATACAGTTTACACAACATTTGTTGCCATTTCTGAAACCTTTTCATTTGTTGCTTGATTTGATTCAACAATGATATTTTGCTTCTTAATAAGAAAAGAGTAATCCAATAAAATCACTTTTAATAACTAAGTTAAGGTTGTTAATAAAATCAGTTTTTCTGAGGTGAATTTGTTTTAAATATCTGCTTTTTTATGTATACATGTATTTATTTCTATATACGATAGACGAGAAAACTGCATAATTGAAGACATTTGTAACCTTTGTATATAAAATGTCTGCAAATTATGATTTTTATCATAAATGTAAGTAGGCCACCAGTTGTGAATAATGCCGCCTAGATGATGCCTTATCAACATGGGCACACTTAAACCTGTCACATATTCTCTGAAGCTTTGTAACCTAATATTTGACATTTCAGGGCGGATTAATGCATACAATCAACACATATAATGGACTTTGAGGTCATAAGAATCCATGTTATCTTTTTGACATGCATATTGACATTTTGGTAATTACTGTACATGGGTATTTTTTCCTCACCTTTCAAACGAAAAAAGCAAAAGTGAAAATTCTAATTGTGCCCATGCAGAAATTTTATTAGGAATTAAACTTTATACCATTCAAATATCACGCCCACATGAAAAATCTATGACATATGACATACAACTAGTGCAACTAACAATAAAATTGTACCCTCGTAAGCCCTTATCAAACAGTTTTGCATCATCAGTTTGCGATTAAAGACTGAGAATTCTGCAATCACTAAATGAAACAGAATCAATATTTGAAATACAATCATACAAATATTAATTGTTTGCTTTGACATATTTTCCAGATGACTCTTTCTAATTAACCCAATCTAGCAGGTTAGCTGACTCTAAAACAAATCTCAGTAAACAACAGGGAATTATTGACTATGCAATCTGAAGAGCTATGAATCATGATGTTCAACAATATGGAAATCAGGGACTTGCTTAGAGCAGAGAATACTTTTATTGCTAGGTTAGTGCCTAGAAGGGGAGGTCTGCATGCAAATATGAACACAATATGAGTGGCAAGTGTAATGAATGCTTATTGATCCAATATCTACAATGCAAATGAGTGAGACATAATTGTAAACAAACATATTGAAAGAAAATCTGTCTCTATGACACTGTCGAGGTTGTTTTGCACATGGACATTGTTAAACAGACATCATGTTTTATGTGAAGGTAATTTAGAAAGAACACAAACAATAAGATATATTGTGACAGTTTTCTGGGCAAAAATATCCTTTAAAATGCTTGCCATTCATTTTGCTCCTTGACTAGTTCTTATAGACAGAATATTGAGTGTTTATCTAAATACATAAAAAATGTTTACAAATAGGAGCTGAAAGACTGTGCCTCACACTAGATACTCCACTTGAACAATTGTTCAGTTAAATTAGTCATCAATTCAAACTATGACGTTTTCAGTGAAGATGACCAAAAGGGTCTTATACTATATGCTGCAAGCCGTGCTCTAGCCCAGCATGCACATTCGTGTAGTCTGGTCAAGCTAATGAACCACCAGACCCTGTGTGACTTGATTGCTGACAAGACTTTGTGCATATGACATGAGACATAAGACCTATTTTCGCATGATTTGGGTCAATTTTGCTTAACTGTCAAGACAGGGAGCATTTTGCAAATTAAGACACTCATGATTTAGACTATTTATATCACATAATTGCACTTAAAGAGTTTTCATTTTATCTAGTGCAAAGTTATCTCAGTATCTGACATTATATCTGGAATTTCCAGAGTAATGACATATCAATGATCTTCACTCAATGGACAACAACTGGTTTGGGATTACATTATTGCACAGGTTCTCAGCTTACACAGACAATGGCATTTCTGCACGCTCCAACACAATCCTAAATGCTGTGAATGAAATTTAATGGCTTTCAATCAAAGTTGTGTTTTTGTCAATTATATAATATTGCAACTTGCAACCATTGTTGGACACAATGAAAGACGATGCTTGCAAATGCCTCCCTGGGAATAGATACATTAAAAGAATGATCTGTTTCCAGTATTTAAATATTCAAGGATGCAATCCATCAGGAAAAAAACATTTATGACACTTTACCATGACACTTACATGTATGTGCATTTTCTATTCCATGACTGCAGAATCTGACTCAGTGTCCACCATTTTGCTGGGAATACAGACATGCAATTATCAATCATCATCGTCATAACCTTGACTGGTCTGGCCATTGGAGGAAATTAGGGATGACGATGCAGCAATCCTCCGCCAGTAAGATGTGTTGTGGGGTTCTGAGAGTAATTCATCGGTTGGGAGTGATGTCCACTATTTTACATAGTTAATCTAGCTGTTCTTCTGATGGCCTAGACATGATCCAGATTAGCTCTCGCTGAAGCACAGTCCAGGAGCATCGCCAGCATCAGGACTTTCTTGCTCACGTCACTTTTCTCATTTTTTGTACAGTGACAGGGACTGTGGTACAGATGGTGATGTTTCCCTGTGTATTCTAAGGGGAGGGGGGGGCTATTTACTTTGCTGTGCATCAGATTGATTCTCTGAGAACCTGGCCCAGCTTTGCATTTCCTTCTTTTCTGCAGTAGAATAATGCCCATAGTCTGTTCCAACTCTCTCATTGATAAGGAACTCACTGCAATGGTGATGATGAGCAAAGCCCTGTTTTAGACTCTGATGGGACTGGGCAGCCATCATCCAGAAGATGGGGCCGTATTCCAGGTAGGTTTCCAAACACCTTTTTTTTCTTGCACTCTGTACCTGCTGTTTCCATGTCATTCTCTTGTCAAATGTGACCTAAGTAAGTCTGTTGGTCTTAATACTGTAGTGAAGTGTTGTCCAGGGTCAGTTTAGTAGAAAGTACTTTGGTGCAGTGTGTAAAATGGTTGGCTAAGGATTTCTTCTTGTTGATGGCTACACACCACTTTGCAGTCGAAGGTGAGATACATTTCAAAGCAAGCTGCATTCTGTATATGCCAGAACTGCATACTCTTCTGTGCACCTGAACACCAGGTAATCAGCATATAGGACTGCTTGTCCTCCTTTAGGTAGTTCTGGTATGATGGACAATTTCAAAGGACCACTAGTAGCTGTGGTTGGAGTTCATCGAGGCAAGAGAGACTGCCACCACACCTGTCAGGTGGGACTTTACAGGGCAAGAACCATTCTCATTGTCTTCAACTGCAAGTGTTGTGTTTGGCGTTGTTACATGGCCTCTGGTTTCTGTCAAGGCTCCCTCACAATTTGCTAATTGTCAAATGACATACCCTGTGAGCCCAAGGAGCGAGTGTTCCCAGGGATCCCTACCTTGAGCTACAGGTAATAGCACATCTGTTTATTGCATGAGGTTCCTGTCATGGTACATGTGGGGCAATTTGAATTGTGGATGATGATATCACTGTTACATCTGCCCACATTCTGATCAGAACACTGGCAATTGGTCAGGAGCTGTATATTTGTCCAGGAAGGGGTGGCTGACATTGTCATGTTCTCATACTACAGCAAGACAGACTTACTACCAAATAAGATAATACATACTTCTATTATTTTTGGCTTGTCAATATCCAATAATTTTTTATCCAAACCTTATTAAAATCTTGTATACCTTGATATAGATCGGCGTCTGCTACCTAGCAAACAAATAAATATTTAATTAAATAAAGACAAATGCATTTCTATCACTTAACTTTCATCCCATTTTTCATCAAATAGTTTGTATACCATGCATTCCATATGAATTCAATTGTCCATTGGTTGTCATACTTTAATAAGAACAGTGCAAGATGTCAGCACACATTGGTAGTGAGTTCAGGAAAGGCAAACATTCACTTGGATTGCAAACACACTCAGGAGGTAGTTCGCTTAAACACAAAATGGCAGCTGAGTACTTCTAGTCTTTGCTCGAAAATGAAATAATGAAAATATATTTATGTAATTTTTACCTGCAATTAGATTGTTCAAAATTGTTGTTATCAATAAAGTCTCCAATATTTGCCAAAAAAAAAAAAAGTATATGCTATTTGTCATTTTATCATTTATTTTTTTTTTTGGATGGGGGTCACCATCTTTAAATGTGGGAGTTGATCAATAAGGCTTAATGGGAATTGAATGATCAGTGGCGAACGTTCACTGTAGCGGAAAACACTACACGTTATGTGTTGATGCATGTTCAATAGTGTATACTCATGTCCCAAATGAACGTCTATTACATCAAATCTCTAAATACGGTAGCAAATTCAATAATATCCCACATTCTGTTAACTGTGAAATTGTGAACTTCCACAAACCGCGTAAATTTGTTTTGAAAGTATTAAAAGTCACGATATACTGATTACCATGCATTTTTAGACTGCTTTGATTTTAAGGGGTTCATGACGAAATGATGAACCAAACTGATGTCAATAATTAAAATTACCAACAAATGTAGACATACTTGAATGAAACAGACTTACACCATGTCTTAAACACATTTATTTTTGGTTTTTGTTAGGATTTGGTGTATTTTAAGACTCAAAAAGCACTTTTTTGTAATGCTTTTTAATATTTTATACATAAACAAGAGATGTGTTTGTCAGAAACACAATGCCCCCTGTTGCGCCGCTTTGAAGTAAAATATCAATATATCATTTGGCAGGTTTAAAAATTATCTCTCTTTTAAAGCTTATTACTTCCCTTTGATTGTATTTTTTGACTTGAGAGAGGAGAGAGAGAGAGAGAGAGAGAGAGAGAGAGAGAGAGAGAGAGAGAGAGAGAGAGAGAGAGAGAGAGAGAGAGAGAGAGAGAGAGAGAGAGAGAGAGAGAGAGAGACAAAGACAGAGACAGAGACATAGACAGAGACAGACAGACAGACAGACAGACAGACAGACAGACAGACAGACAGACAGACAGACAGAGACAGAGACAGAGACAGAAACAGAGACAGAGAGGCAGAGACAGAGAGAGAGAGAGAGAGAGAGACAGAGAGAGAGACAGAGAGAGAGACAGAGAGAGAGACACACAGAGAAACAGAGACAGAGACAGACAGACAAACAGACAGACAGACAGAAAGACAGACAGACAGGCAGGCAGGCAGGCAGGCAGGCAGGCAGGCAGGCAGACAGACATGCAGACAGGCAGGTAGACAGGCAGGCAGGCACGCAGAAACGCAGGCAGGCAGACAGACAGACAGACACAGACAGACAGACACAGACAGACAGACAGACAGACAGACACAGACAGACAGACAGACAGGCAGGCAGACAGGCAGATAGACAGACAGACAGACAGACAGCCAGACAGGCAGACAGCCAGACAGGCAGGCAGGCAGGCAGAAAGGCAGACAGACAGACAGACAGACAGACAGACAGCCAGAAAGGCAGGCAGGCAGGCAGACAGACAGACAGACAGACAGACAGACAGACAGACAGACAAAAAACAATATACCCCCAATCTTTCGATTTGGGGACATAAAAAGCATTCTTCCTCCATAAAAACGTACCAAGCACTGCTTACTATAGATCGCTTTTTTCTAGTCAAACATTATTACCTGAACGAAATCAGACAATTTCAGGAGGAGGTCATGTAAAAATTGCCCCTTTGCTATTGGTGAGTGTTTACTATTTAGATTACAATAAAATAAAAAAGGAATGTCATCCAATATGTGAGAAAGAACTTGACACATGAAAGTTCACTGTTTTTCCAACTACTTTTTAGTTGATTTTAACCCATCTTTGTGCAAGTTGTCCACTGTAGTCTCCAATCTTAGAACATAACAGTGATTTCTAAAATTAACAAGAGTTCGGCGGTCGGAGACATATGTCCTCCAAACAGGGCTTTGAACTAGTGACCCCAATTTCAATAGGGGTCATCCACTGTCCAAGGCCAATGCACATGTGAAGTATCTAGCCAATCAGTCAGTAAGTGGATGAGTGATTGATTGGAAACCATTTTCACACTTATTATGACAGTGACCTTGACCTTTGACCTAGTGACCCCAATTTCAAAATGGTCATCTACTGTCCAAGACCAATGGGCATGGTAAGTATCAAGCCAATCAGTAAATTGGTTGACAAGTTATTGATCAGAAACGATTTTCACACTTATGGAGACGGTGACCTTGACCTTAGACCTAGTAACCCAAATTTCAATAGTCCATTGATGAGTTATTGATCAGAAACGAACTGGTCTACCGAGAGACCGACTGACATTCAGCAAAACAATATATCCTCTCTTCTTCGATGGGGGACATAATAAACATCAATTCGTTCTCTGCACACAGGTTGTGACAAGAATAACATAACAAGTATCACCAACTGAAAACATTTTTTCATCAAATATAGATAATTTTTCCACATCTCAATTATTTAGCAACCAAAACATGATTAAATCAATATCAGACTGCAGCGGAAAATTGTATTTGAACAGAAAGTGGTTTGTGTAATGCACATATTTCGGACTGAGATTAAAGATCGTTTAGGCTTTTTGCTTCACTTAACGATAATTGTCCTAACAATTATGCCAATTTTGGAAACAACAATTATTGCATGGAATCCCAGCATGGTTTATAGCAAAGCACAGTTTCATCAGATATATTTGAATAATTATTGTTTGCATTTTTTCCGTAACAAATAATGTAACTAGGAAATATATTTAAACATTTTTTATAATTTGGACTATTGGTTGTAAGTATACTCAGCAGTGTATATATGCTCTCTAAATGGCCATATAGGCTCAGACACTAACATCCGTTGGCTTAAGCATGCAGCTTCATTTCTTTACTTACACTCAGGTTCTTCTGAAAAAGACTTTTCAACTTTGTTTTATCACACCCCTGTGAACTACAAGCAATGGAAAACTATTATTTCATAGAATCATCTCTACAACATTTAAAAGTACACCGAACATAAATAATTGATGCTTCCTCACATGATAATCAAAATAACTTACGATATACATGAAAGCCAATCATGAATTGTAGACATCTCCTGTTATAAGGTTAAAATATTTTAAACGCAAAAGCATGTAAGTTGTGTGTGTGTTTTGTGGAAAATCCCTGATCTGTCAATAAACAGCAGCATTTGTAGCCATCACCTATTTTCAGAACTTAAATCAACTGTTCATGTGTCCAAATAAAAGGCATAACTACTGTCATTCTTATCATAATACTATTTGGAAATAATAGAATATTTTAGCCTTCAGATACAGCTTCTTTTTCACAAAAAATTGTCAGACAAGAACAACAAAGGCTTGCAATTACTTGCGGACACAGAATGGCCCCAGGCTACAAGGGCTGATTCTTCCTTCCTGCCTCAAATCTAATTTATTTGCATGATGAAATCTGACATTCAGACTATCAAGAATTAATTTAGAAGGAGAGAAATAACAACAAATGACATTTTAGTTTTATCAGGATAGCGAGATGCACATGATGCCTGTTTCATATTTCATTCTTGATTGCAGCTCGTAATTTTAGATTTTTTCACTATAATATTCTGGAATGCTCACAGGAGGGCAATATAATAACATATTGTTAATACAGCACTGTACTTACTACTGCAAGTTGATATTCAGTTAAAAAACAACTCGTTTATTAGTTGTTTGAACACAAAAAAAAGATATTTACATCACTTCTTAAAATGCAGATTGATTTAAAGTCACAATGTCTTAAAATAAATCAATGGTAATACAAAACAAGCGCTGTTTGCTAAAGAGAAAGATAATAACTTCACAGCTGAAACCATTCCTTCAACTACATGTATTCCTGACACTTTGATGTGTGTATTTTATCTCAGAAAAACAACTTTACAAATAATGTATATCCTCTAACAAAATTTTAATGCTCCAGGGGCCTAACATTTCAATAATGGGGACGTTTCTAAGATGTAAAAATTATGGCATTATTTTAAATATGCAACAATAAGAAAATCAAAGGGCTGAAGGCACTGAAGTTGTTCGCTATTGCATAATCTTAGAGACAACTCAGTTTTCAAAATTATGTTATAGCTTTTTATATCGCAAGTGTGAAATGAACAAACCCATTCAAATTTAAAAAGAGTGTGTCTTAAAGCACAGGTCGAGATGTGTGTGCACTGTTTATCCTCATATTTATGTTATAGAGATAACTTAGACAAAATAACAAAAATGTATCTTTTTTTCACAATTGGTTGCTGCACTGGCAACCTTCTTTAGAATTTTGGTTTCCTTGCTAAAGAACAACAAGCCTATAATCATGTACAATGTCATGTTGTGTTATGTGTATCTAATACTTTATTTTCTTTAAATTATTGAGCAACAATTTTGCCCACATGACAGACTTTTAATGCAGTATTAAGCCCCGTTTTCCCTGAAAGCAGCAAATATGTACAGCTTTCAATGATAAACTGGCCAATGTTGTAGCACAAGCTGATATAAACACTAGACTGGCCAATATCTCTGCACAAGCTCTTAGACATATTGTTTACATACAGGCTGTCTGCTGCAGTGTACCAGTGGTGAAATATAAACAGGCAGTGGTTATCGTTCCTAACGTAGCTAACAGCAGACTGACTTGCAGTAAACGTTCCTAGCATAGCTAGAGCAGACTGACTTGCAAAACTGCTTCTCTACATTAGTTGTGACCTAACGCTAACAACTTATAATCAAAGCGCTGAAGGCACTGAAGATGTTCACTTTTGCATAATTAAACACGCAATTCATTTTTCAAAATCAATCCCAAGTTTGAAATGAACACACGCCATTAAACTTTATAAAGTGTGTGTCATAGCGCACGGGTCGAGTTTTGTGTGCACTTTTTATCATCCTTATTATTTCATAGAAATAACTAAGACAAAATAAAAACAACATGCTTTTTGGAAGTTCTGAAAGCATAGAAAGTATGATAAAAATGGTAATGAGAACTTTACATAAAGAAAATTTGCAGTCACCATCATATTAAAGGAATATTTTTTCTAATATCAAATGACTATCTCACCAAGAATATAAATTCATAATGAAAGTTCCGTGTACAAAACTTTTGAATTTTGACACCATATACAAATTCAAAATATACAATAATCTTCGTATCTTGTATATGGCGGAATAAAAGTATATAAACATTGCTGTTTATGCTTTACTTGTTACCCGAGCAGTTCACACGGTGTCAACAACGCTGACATAAACATAGGTATAGAGCACTAATGCGCTTTTAGGCGTAGCTGTTTTACTCAGTTTTCATCCTAGTGACTTTTACATAACTTCAACAGACACACATGAATATTTTCGAATATTTAATAAGCTGATTCAAGATACAACCTCTGAATTTTTGCTACATCACTGCGTATGTGCTCAATTCAAAGGATGTAGCACTGTTCGGTGTAAGGAATTCCGGACTACTCTCTGTATGCTCAAACGACACAAACTGTGGCCCTGTTACAATTACGCGTGTCAATCCATCTCGCAGAATTTCACTTTCGCCTCCAAGATGAGAAAACAATCATTAGCGAAATAGTATAGTGTCACGATAAGAGAAAATCGTTTAATTATCATACCACAATGTTTGCCGTACTTGGTCAGCACGTCTGGAAATCATTCCTTAATGTGTGGATAGGCTGCCATTATTAACAAGTTTGCTATTTTGAATTCAATTTTGTATCAAAAAGCATTGTTCTTAAATGTGGCATTTTCAATTCGCAATGAGATTTGTAATGACCCTCGTCATGCGAAAATAGGTCTTATTCCATATGCGCCCATCATATAAATAGCCCACTCAGCTATCTCTCCTGGTAAGGAGAAACATAACATATTGAGTGATTTTAAAGCGAACAGCATCGCCTATGGCCTGACTGCGCAAAAGCACATGTTGGGTTTAACAAACGCTTGCCAAAACGCATAAGACCCATTTTCGCATGACGGCGCTATTGACGTGCGATTTAAATGTGTCGAAAGAAAACTGCGTTTAAATCAAATATAAACATACGATATATTTCGATAGTGAAGAAAGATACTCATAACAAGGCATATGAGGACACATATGAAGTGCTCTCCCGTAGTATATTTTTTATCTACTCACACTAATGTGTGGTTTGACAATGCTAACACACATTTCATGCGGTGAATATGCAGCTTACAAGTGAAAAACACAACACAATAGTTTAACTTTTGTTTAATTGTATTTATTTATTTAGAAAAGTAAATTGCTAACTTTATTTCAAAGTCAGCGTATACGCCGACTACATTTTTAAAAGATATTTATTGTTATAAATATATTTAATATAATATATTTAGTTGTTTTCGGTTTTAGCGATTATAAAGCATTTTTGAGGTTGCCTATAGTATGCCTGTAGTTATTTATGAACTCATATCCAACTGTCTATGTACTGAGAACTGTGAATATAAACAAGCTAAACCTTCTACTAACCATCTACTATTGCGTGCTAGCACCCGTAAATACAAAAGATCGCCGCTTTCTGTCGAGAACCAAAGAATGTTTTCCAGAAATACCCGCTGTAGTAGCATGAACGAGGTTACGAAACAGGTTATTATTTGTTTTTTATATTCGGGATTAGCGATTATGAAACATTTTTTTGTTTTTGTCTATCATATCGCTGAAGTTATTGTTGAACTTATGGTCAACGTTTTATAAATTGAGAATATAAATAAGCGTCAACTTTTTCCCGAATCTATTAATAGCCTCAATTTACGACCTGTACTACGTCATTGAGTTGTATGTGAGAGCGTAACCTATTGCGTTGTTATCGCCCGTGGACTTTCCTTTGTTTATTGACAGGCGCATCTCTTATTAGCCTCATATCATGAATGCCAAAACACCCGCGAAAAAGAACCACGTGACGAAATAGGACGCGTAACGCAAATACCATGCGACTACGACTTTTATTATGTAAGAACGCTCCGCAATTCCTTTGAAGTCGGGGCCTTGTGATTGCTTTTACGTAAAGAATTGACCTCTAACTGAAGTAAGCAAAGGAAACGCAGCAACTCATTGACCCATTCCTTCTATGTGCGAAGGCAGATTGAATTTTACTAATGTATGGTTTGCCTATTATAACACACATTATAATGCGGTAAATATGCGACTAACAAGTAAAAAACACTATAATTAAACTTTTGTTTTGAATAAAGTTATTTAGAAACCAAAATTCCAAACCTTATTTCAAAACAGCAAGACTACATTTTTATAGAGAATATTCTTGTTATATTTAAATGTTTTTTTTAAGAGGATTTTCACAGATTTTGGCATATTTTGAAGTTTGTCATTAAATGCTTTATATTGATAAATGTTACGTTGATCTTAAAAGCTCCAGTAAAAAATCAAGAATAAAATTAAAAAAGCAAAAAAAAGTAGCCAGTACCAGGGCTCGAACCAGTGACCCCCGGAGTCCTGGAGTTAGTCTGAAGTAAAAACGCAATACCCCTCTCGGCTATTCCGCCGGATATACACAATTGAAGTATTTTATACCTTATGTAAGCAATCTTCGTAGTTTCGTAAATTTAAACGACAACAACAGAACTCTCCAAATTATACAATCGTTTCGCGTTGCAACGCTTTATAATTTTTAGGTTTCCAAATCGTCACAAGATACATATCATGACTATATGGGACTATGGTAAATGTTCAGTAATACTGTTTCCTCACAAATATCATAACTAAAACAAAAATTTGCGAATCTGAAACAACTTTTTTCAATTTTGTCAATACCAAACCGTGAAAAGATCCCTTTAATATTCAGTTTCAGCAATAATGAAACATTTTTTCAGGCCTTGACACTAACTTTTTTGACAGGGTACCCGGAGGGAACCCTACTTTCAACTTTTGGTGGCCCTCACCAGAGCTAGGGAGTCCTCTTGTTTCAACACACAGCTACTCTCGGCGTAAGGGCAAATAAGAACAAGAAGCATACTAGTACACATTTGTATTTCCTATATTCAATTCTGTTGCCATTTAAAGCAGACCCATTAAAAGCTCATAACCTTGTCTTGTAAACTTTTGATATCATGTATTTCATCAATATCATCAGCATCGTCATCCTTGTCATAATCATCTTCAGCATTATCATCTTCAGCATTGCCCTTCGCCGCCAGAACTTAGCGTTTTTGGAAGTTCTTATTATAAACTTTTAAGAAATAAAAGGTAATTACGCGCATTCAGGGGTTTCACTGGCTCAACAAAACTTTTTCGCGCCGTGAAAACTGTCGATTATTCCAACCTTATTAATAAGAACAATCATTTAAAGAAACCTTACTACATTAATGTCATTGCCTATATTATCACTTTAAAAAGTATATTATTACATAAAAAACAATAAGTACCTTCATAAGTCATACCTTCATAAGTCTTAATAAGCTTTATTTGTATATAAATACCTTTTTTTCAACTTGATAAACAACACAGATAACCAAAATAATATAACAATGTTAACTTCAATGTATTAAACAGTATGCTGCCTAAATGTTTCAAAATTAATTATTTAAACATAAAATCACACCAATTTACATCATTTGAAAGGGAAAAAGAAATATAAAACATCAGAAAATAAATCATCTCACTTTATTTGTTAAACAGTTATATATGGTCATTTGGACATGTCATACATCAGCTTCTGTTGTTAAAACGTTTTCTGTTAGTGGTGGATGATTTCCAGGATCAATTAAATTATCGTTGATCACGCCTATTTCCTGACAGAAAGGCCCAGATAATTACCACCATCTATAGACCGTTCCATAATTTAGTCATTACATAATAATCTCCCCTGAATTCTCTCCGCGCCCGCCATTACACTGCTGCTTAACAATCGGTAACATATATAAGAGAGCACCGATTATTCAACGGATGAATTTAATTCTAAATTCTAACACATTGACACATTAAAGAAAGCATTTAATTAAATTAAATGCAATATTTTTCATTTGATTATTTGCATCAATCTTTAAATCGTGTATGCCTTTGCATTCCAGTGTTTAATTGCCCCTTTGTTCTGCATAATCCGATTATCTCGTTTTGATCAGATATTGTCCAGACTTAACTAACCACATGGTGTCATAAACCACGCTGGGTGGCAGATGACAATCTGGTCATTAAACACAATTGATGATGCCACCATGTCTCATCTTCCTGGTAGTATTAAGCAGTCATTTGGTAAGATAATTTACCTCCGACATACTTAACAGTTGCGTAAATAAGATATGTTACATATTTTACAAATTAAAAGTTATGTCCAATATAGAATATCAGAAATTGTACACCGTAAAGATACTTGCCCGTTTAATTTATGAAAAAATAAAGTATTTAAAAAAAAAAACATTTAACGTATTTAGCGGGTATCGGTTAATTAAAACTACATCATTCCGTATGAAGATTTGATGTTACGGCAATGCACGAACGATATCATAAAACAATAAATTACATTTGACACCAAACAGAGGTAAAAAATATTTAAAAAATATATATATGTATATAAATATATGTGTGTTAAAATGATATATATGTGTCACTCATACTCACTAGTAACGAGTTTTCAATATACATGAGTACACAGTTCAATTTGCATCATATGAAGTTGTGTTTTTTCAGTTGTATGTTAATATTCCTCAATAGCGTCATTCTTTGTACAAAACCCATCAAATTAAAATTACATGTAAATACTGTCATGCCCTTTGCTTTTAATATGGCTTTGTAGTATGTTTATTTTCAAAGCACTCATTACACTTTCTAACACTCATTTATTTATCACACTAGCGTCCTCATGCCATTGATAATTATATTTTTATAATTAGATGTATTACTATTGTAATTTATTGAAGCTTCTCTGCAAAATAAATATTACGACTTATGCATAGAGCTCTTTATTGTGTCAAATTGTCGGCCTTTCAGTCTTCAGATAATCTTTAATTTGATGCTTATGCCGCGTTTTTAAAGTTGCAAATAAATGTATAAATGAATTTGTTTGGCGCTTAATAATATATTTTTTAAATATTATTTAGATGTTTTTTTATCGGAGTTTTTTTGTGTGGATTAATTGACTAAACATTTGGTGTCGTTATCCATATGTTTTGTATTATTTTAAAGACCTATAAAATACAATTTTTAGTATTTTTAGCTTTATAGCTGTTAAATGATTCAAAGATGAAAATATCGATATATCACATAGATCGCATTCTCTTCATCTTCCGAATAATCACATAAAAGGTCGTCAAGATCAATATCACTCTCTCATGATAAAAAGCTCGTTTTTTAACGTGACAAAATTCCATCTAAAAAAATTAATATAAATCCAAACCACATTTTTTTATCTCTGAAATCAGTTAGAACAAGAAAAATAATGGAAGGCGTATCAAAAATATCATACTTAATATAAAGTGTAATGATTTTGGAATGTAGATTTTTACCAAATGAGTTCAATTACAAACAATTAGCGGTAATTAATTGCGCGAGAATCTTTTGTAAGTATTAATTAAAATATAATCTGCTTGATGTTGCGGCTATTAAAATCAACACAATAATACATGCGTGAATTGTTTGTGAAACGTTAAAAGTAACAAGTCTAATCAAAGACATAGTATGAGCGACTGAACCGGCAAATTTTCGCCGATGATTACCACTTGATTACAGATAAAAAAAACAAATACACGAAAGCATTTCAAACATTTTATTTGTAACAATCAATCTCAACTTCAAACAATCATTTAAACAACAAAAATGTGATAATCGCCTCACATTAATTCATTAAGTAATTTAGATCTATTTATCCGACAACGGTGAAGCGGGTATTCTCTACGTCTTTGGCTTTTGGAATCGTAGACTCGCACAAGTTAGCAGCAGTGTAATGGCGGACAGTCACGTGACTGACAATATGGCGGCGGTCAATTAATCGATTATCGAACGGTCTATTCTAGTTGCCTGAAATAACATAAAGCATATTTTGTTTACAAACTATCAACAACAAACAAACTAATAAATGTCACTATCTTTAAATGTCCGAATTTTAACATATCCGAAATATAGTACACCAAGTGAACGATATACTTTTTATTTCAGAAATTGTTGGTATCTTAATCAAATTATATCCTTCCAAGGTCATAATAATAATGGAACTATTAAACAGAAATGCTCACAAATACATGTAGAAAAAAAGTGTATACCGGCATGTGTTTTTGTGGAGAAATTAAATGCTTTTGCCAGCCCGATCGCCTATGGTTTTGATTAAAGAAATAGCGGCCCTAATAATTATTATAACTACTGATCGTCGTGACAGTTTGTCCCAATGTTACTTTTTGGGGGGCTCAATATCATAAAGGAGCCATTAATAATCCGAAAATCCGATAATAACCCCCATAAAACTTGACAATAGCAGTAAACACACCGTTTGTAACACTTACACGCTTCAGTGATTTCAATATACTCTCTGCACTGTAGGTCGCTTACATCGTCCAAAATCAATATTTACAACTGACAGACGCTGGCCGCTAATGCTCAGTCGCGTGCTTTCTATTTGCAGTACATTTTCGGATATGATTTTACCGATTTTTTTTTATACGCCGCTCTTTAAAAGTTGGAGGCACTTTTAAAAATTCAAATGGTCAATCAAGACAAAGTGGTTCTATAAATTTAGGGTTCCCGGAGGACCACCCAGCTTGAAAGAACTGGTGGTCCTCGCCAAAATCTGGGGGCCTCGGGTCCCCGGACCACCGTTAGTGTCGAGGCCTGTTTTTTATGTTGTCTACCTTCATAATCCCTGTTATAATTGTTGACCTCGTGGTCAACGTATTATTAATTGAGACCTGTGAATATAAACAAGCGTAACCTTATACTAGTGCGTAATTCTCACCCGGACTCCCCTTTGTTTATCGCCAGCCTCAGATTTATGAATGAGATGAGCGAAAATACTACGTCACGCAGACGCAGCAGAAAGTGGACTATTTTAATCATTCATTAACAATCTCCTCCGCGACACGTACAATACGATCATTGTTTTTTTATTCTTTTCTATAAAACACCATTCGAATCTATTGCATTTAACACAATATTAATATAATGTTTCCATTTGTGAATAAACATAATTGGAGAACTCAAACCTCTTGCATAAATTATACAACTCTTTCTTGCGCGGATACGCGTAGTAAGCGGGAATTGGGCTCCTAGTAGCTAGGCCGTACCGACCTGAATTTTACACTAAGCACTTTAGACGGTCGCTAAAGCGACCATCTAAAAAAATGCACTGTGTTGCTCATTATTCCAACATTTCAAAGATTTAGCTTACGCATGTATTTGCTTGCCAATTTTAGCAAAGAAAAGCATTAATTACAATTAGGGGCATTTATGAGAAAATATATGGATTGCTGCCTGAACAGCAACAAGGTTCAATCTTACAAATATCTTCTGGTGTCCTTTATCAAGAAGGTGTGGAAGAATTTCATCTATGTTGGAACTTTTAGCAACAATCCTATACATTTGTTCATGGCAGGGCTCGAATTACTTTTTTTATCAACTCGCAAAAAATTGCGAGTTGTTAAAATTGTAACTCACATTTTTTTTTTCAACTTGCAAAACAAGTTTTCAAAAATATGCATCCTTTGGTAGATCTAAACTCGAAAAAAAAGCCCTGAACTTGTACTGATACTGTGGTAACAGATACACAAATATAAAACTGGTAGAACTATGTTTATTTTAACTTAAAAGCTTTAAAAATGCAAGAACAGTGCAAATTACACTATTTAATGGATTGGTATATTATGATCTAAGTCTTTCTTAGCAACTCATTCAGCCCTTGTGACACCTTGTCGAGTATTTTTGTTTTTAAATAAAGTATACACTGATTGCACAGCTCAAAAATGAACAGTGATCAACAACCCGAAGTTTTAACTTTTTTTTTGGCGAATATAGTACACGTCTGAAAAATCGGTTGGGGTTACATCATGCTTTTTGTTTTGCACACAAAACATATAACAATCTCAGATTGGTTGCTATTTTAAAATTATGACGTTTATCGGATGCACACACATCGCTCTGTTTTCGTTTCACATGTTCAATGGCAATTCCCTGTATAACGTCATCATATCGTTTGTTCCCTCGTGCTACTAACGCGCACCTGGTACTTCCAACAAATTGTGACCAGTTGTGTTTATTCAATTCTTAAACGAAATTTTCGTTCATTCTCTGTCTGCATTTGTGTTCAAGTATTTAAGTGCTAGATTAAATAATTCTCCGGGATAATCAGGTAATATATGCAATATGTGATAATCTTAATTTTTCTCTAACTCGCAGCAAATTGCGAGTACCAAATTTGTGCACTCGCATTTTAGACGCGTTTTTAAAATTAACTCGCAAATGGCCCATTTGCCAGTGTTTAATTCCAGCCCTGGTTCATGGTGTATATGCACCACATTCCAGCACACTCGTCACTTGTCCATACACTTGTGACAAGAACTCAATGCAGAATATAGATTTGTCAAACTCTAGGACAAGATTTCTTTGTAATGAAAAAAACACCATTGCATCTATATTGTGGATTTTTCCTATAATTTATTATTTATCTTTATAAAAAAAGTGTCAAACCATTTCCCATAGCAACCGTATTGGCATACATGCCATACGTGCCGGATTGTGCGGGACAGTCCCGGAAATGAAGAACTTGTCCCGCTGTCCCGGAAATCTGTCAAATGTCCCGGAATTTACAAAATCCATATGTACATGTACCTCATCTTAGGCTTAACTTTTTTTTTTTTAAATCAGAGTTTATTTACAGGTCCTACCGGCCTCTTCACGAGGTCTTTGAGGTCCGACCTGCCTTAGGCTTAACTGCACCTCGAATCTGTGTATATCTGCAGCGTCTCCATGACAATGCCTACCCAAATAGGCAGACTACGCTACGTGTCAAAATCGATCAATTAACAGGGGTCCTGTTATCATATCGATTGTCTCACGTTCGCGGTCAAACCGAAAAGGCGGCATTGTTTAATGTGGTTGTTAATTGACTTTAATCTACTACGTCATTATTCCCCGCTGCGTAAAGGCAAAGGATAGTTGTTCACACATCTGAAGTCCAACATCGCTGAGTAAAAAATTAAAAGCAGTTTATGTTTGCACGTTTAACCGACAAAGAAGTTAAGTAAAAAAGTAAGCATATAAAAACGTCATCCTCACTAGGTTTATTATTGTCTTGTTCTAAACCCCTAGGAAACATAACGGATATAAATGTTATAAATGAATAAAGGCGTATCAACAACTACGCCTTACACACCGGTCTTAATAACAATAACGCAGTGACGTCACCATCTATGTTTAGAACGCTTGCACTGAAAACACGTGGCTTGTTCTAGTAACGGAAGTAGTAATGTTTAATTTGACGTTAATAGATCAAGTGTATTTCGGATAGGCTTTCGAACTTTTGCAATTAACGATGTGAAACAAAAAAAAACGTACCAAATATGCATATGTCTATAAATATAGCTACATTTTATACATGTCCCGGAAAATCGGCAAAAGTCCCGGACAATTTAACTCAATGTCCCGGAATTGGTCTGAAAAATTATGGCATGTATGCGTATTGGGAATTTTTCCTACACATTAGTATTTATCCTCACATAATAAGGTGTCATGCCCATTTGAGTAGATTCTAAAATACTGCAAAAACAATTTTGAAAATGAAAAGAAATATATTTTATTTAATAAGCTGGTTTTAATCTATTTAGTATATTTCCTGTACAAGATTTTCATAGTTTTTAACATCACACATTAAATGGTACTTTGAGGAAGAGCGCTAACATGTGTTACTTTAAAATAAATTTTCACACAATTGAGGCCAGCAGACTCTCAATTTTGCAAAAGTGAAAAATTATAATTGAATCTAGAACAATATTGAGTTGATTGATGTCTTCAATCCAATAGTGCCAGTATGAGATATAAGCCGTCAACATACTGAATTCTCCAATATCACACATGGCCAGCATTTGTCTACCAATAATCTTTTCTGAATCTGATGGTTCTGCTTTGCTAATGGAATATGAAGCAAAGCTTTTTAAAGGCAACAGTAATTGTTTCTGCAATGGAATGAAGATACTAGTCTCAGGCAATGATCATTAAATTTAAATTTCTAAATTAAATTCATTTATCATCAATGAACAAGTTCAGCTGATGGGGTCTTTGATTGCAAAGTAATTGAATTTGTGCTGTTTATTTTTTCTCACCATACAATCTGAACAGCATAAATCTTATGAAAGAAAGGATAAGAATATATAACTTATAAGCAGCACTATAGCAGCGATTTTTTCCTTCTTTATAAAGTAACGGAAAACGGCACTTTCCCAATTAGGAAAAATCTACAAATTTCCCAATTGCTATCAAAAAATCTCAAATGAAGATTCCCCACCCCCAATTTTTTTTATTATTTTTTTAAGTAAAATGCAACATTTTGTTAATTTCCATATGCAGTTCTATGGCTTGAATCTAAGTAAATATAATATTGACAACTTGACTACACTAAGTTATCAATTTTAAAGTATTTGAGAGCAAAAAAAATCAAATACAGCAATTTCCCAACATGAAGACTTCACAACACAAATTTTCCCAATTTCAGGGTCTTACATGCTTATTTTTCACAATTGGGCTGGTAGCGGTACTTTTCCCAATTGGGTTAAAAAAAATTCTGTAGGCTTACCTGTCAGACAATGAGACCACCAAACCTAGCATGATGTTATAGCGGACAGCCCTGTTGCTGAACAGAATGAGCCATTGCAAAGTACTTGTTCAATAAACACAAGAGAATGTTTTAATCATAATATTTTTCAAAGAAAACAGTTTGAAATAAAGTGGTTTAAACAGACTGTACTGATGTGGAATACATGTACCGGGTTATGGTGAACTCACCAATAGCTGCCCCTGCCAAGAGTCTCCCAGCAAGCAGCATGTACTTGTCTACTGAGATCCCCATCAAAATAGCGGCACATACAAATACAGCACATGATACAAGTATCACACCTCTGCGCCCCAGCTTCGAGTTCAACATGCCACCTACGAGTGCGAATATGGCCGCAGTTGCCAACATCACTGATACCACAAGTTCCTGCCACACTATAGTAAGGCCAAATTCTTTTTTCAAGAATATTGAAGCACCTGATATCACGCTTGTGTCATAACCAAACGTGAAGCCTCCAAGAGTTGAAAAGAACGTTAAAATATATACAATACAAGGGGTTTTAACTTTTTCTTTTATACTGTCTATCTTTAAATCCAATTTTTCGTCATCCACACCATCATAAAGTTTTTTAGGCCGCGTTCGCCCATTTCTCCCCTTGTTCTGCCTATTGGCATCCATCGTATTTAAAATTACATTAAATCTATTCCTGTTTCAAAGTTAAAGCAATCTAGTTCACGTGTTGAATCTTTCCCCGCCACTTGTCAACTGAGGAAAATATTGATTTCCACTGGGAAGATGCCAGCACGGGAAGTAACTCGTCATTGAATTCAGGGGAATGTATTGTTGCCGATGGTTGCTCGATTATGCAAGATTTAATGCTCTTGATATAATGTTTATTAATGTAAAATTAACTGATCAAATAAGAACGATTGCTTCTTAAACTTTCCAACGCAAGCATTTGACTATCTTAGAAGGACTCATGCGGGTGTTGAACCTTGCCTTATGTTTTTCTTACCAACAATGTGCACGTGCAACAATCGCTGCTCTTCCGGTACAATCGAGGCACGGCGGACAAAGTTGTACCAGGGACAGTCAAAGAGTGCCTGTGCAATCGCATTTTTTATTATAGAGCTATATATAGATGGCAATACAGATATTTGCAGATAATATGTCTTGTATTATAGCGTATGTCAGAAGACCTAATATGTTTAATGATAGATCATTAGATTAACGGATCTAAACATGATTGATAGTATTGAAAGCATTTTTCTTTGTTAACAAAAAAGTCAAAATTTTCTTGAAATTCCACCAAAGCAATCGGGACAAAAAACTTTTAAACATTTACAAAAACGACCAAAGTAAACACCAACTAAATATCGAAAAACGTTTAAATTGCGTCGTTTCGTCTTAGTTTCGTAATAAATAAAAGATGACGTCAAAATTAGATTACAAAAAAGATCGGGAGGGGGCAATTTTCAAGTAGCCCATTCATGCATGAATTGAACGCACATACGCGATAAAACACGCTTCCAGATTCGTTAGCGGAAATGAACAAATTGTGTCGTAACGTCTTGGAATATGACATATATATAGGATCTGGCACGAGTTGTCATATCATACCATATTTTATTAAACGAGTTCAGGAATTGTGTTAGTAAGCGAGCCTTTGACGAGATTACTAACGAATTTCCTGGACGAGTTTTATAAAATATGGTATGAATTGACAACGAGTGTCAGATCTTTTTATCACATGCTTTCATTGAGCAAATTAAATAAATATTTACGCAAACATAATCATAAATCCCGAATGTTGTTTACATTTCGTGACGTCATTTGACGTTGCAACATCATTTCAGCAAAATAACAAAATGCGATTGGTCAATCGAACGAAAATAAGCCAATGAAAACGCTTAAAAAGTATATTACACGTGTGAAAGATAAAAATATTCGTAATGGTTATATTACATGGGAAACAGGGTTGAAGGTCTCTGCATTATTAATTAATGGTATAAATAAATGCGTATATTTTGTGTGAGACGTTACATGCAAACAACTGAATTTTTAAAGAAATAATTAATTATAGCCACAAAGTTTGTTACTGTTCCTAATATATCCGATACATTTCCAACATAATGACTTTATCTATAGTTATAGCATAGACGGCTTGGACCGCGTGAATGTTTGTATTTGCCTAGGCTGCACGTGAGTATATGCCGCTCTTACCCTGATGTTGCATACCCAGTATCATGACACAACAGATCTAGATGAAGACGACTTTGCATAGATTGACCAAATATAACCAGTATGGCAAGTTTTTAATCATCTTCAAGCGGAGTAAAGATCAAGATACGGCCGTCGCGGGTTTCGAAATTTGGAAACCTTCAATTGGGAATTTTAAGGTCCCATTTGGGATTTCAAAATATATACTTTTTTCATTGGGAATTGGGCTGTTTGCCGGCCCCAAATTTGAACGAAACAAAACACTGTCTCCTGTAGGATCGATTTGTCTTTATCATGGGTTGATATGTAGGTTAAATGCAGACCTTTCTTTATAAATTAATTAAATTAAACAACATTATTGGTAAGTTGTAAAAATCCAGTTTCCATGCACGGTCTCATTTCTAGACGTCACTGTCAATAGCTTGTCTCGCTTATGTAAAATATTTAAAAAAAATGTAATTTTGATTTTTGAAATGACCGTTTTTGACAGTTTTAAGCCAAATGTCACAACATATTGCTTAAGTCAGGTCGCCAATAGCGGAACACTACTTTTCGTCCGAAAAGTAAACAATAGAATGTATAGAACAATAGAATGTATAGAAACGGTATTTCTTGCGTTTTCACATGTTTAATATTTAATTAATTTAATGCTTCTATATTTAAGGAAATAAACTTCAACTTGAAGAAATTTTCCCCAAGACCGACATGTCTTCTGCAATAAGAGAACACGTTATTTACCTTATGGTTGTACACAAAGGTCAGAGGACGTGTTAAACATGGTGTTTAAATGCATATGGGAGAAAAAAAGTGTATGATTGAAATTAAACATGAAAGGTAATTATAAATCCCAAAACAATTTAGCATTTTACAGATAATGATAAAATCAGCAATATAATTATTCAGGAGGGACGAATGCGCATGTAATTTGTTGGAAGTTCAACTTTACATAACATAAATGTATAACAATGACCCATTAGTATTACTACTTGTCTTATATCGGATAAACCCCCTTATGGCTCTAAATAAATCATTTCCTTATTTGCAACTGCCCGTTTTGTTAACATGCGGTAAAGCAAATTTAAACGCAACACCTTCTTTGACCGGTCAAAACAACCGCTGAAAATTCACACATTGTGGCACCTCTACGGGAAAAGATTCTGCATCTGATTTCATAGAGATTTCTTGCAAAAAAAAATACAATATACAATATACAACAAATCTGATAAACGAATTGTAATCGTTGAATCTGGGTTGGTTATACTTACCGGTACATGCAATATTCGAGTAAACGTTAATGCCTTTTTACAACTCATTTTTGTTAATCAGAAAGCAGTAAGTACATTTTTAATCATTGACCATTATTTTGTTCTGCTATTAGAGAATTTTCGAATGGAACACCGTCCAAAAAATATGAATTAATAGTTATGTGAACAGTGGGTATAAGACAATCATTTGAATTCACCATAGTTCATCATACATACTTATAGTGTACTGAAAGACAGTTAAAGCTACGACTATGATTTAAGTCTTGAGTTTACTCGTTGAAATTGCAGAAACCGAACGTTTGGTCAGTAAAACACGCGAGTTTCCTTAGGATTAAGACAGTTGACATTTGCTGTGACGTTTTTTGACATTTGTGCGCTTACTTTACACCACGCTTTTGAATGCCATGGATTGGTATCTTAAACATTGATCTTAATAATTGTTTCCGCGATGACCTTAAAAGTTACGCGCTATCCGAAAGTCCGCACGTAAGACACAGTAGCATACAACTCGCAGCTAAAGTATGTCCGCTCATATCGGAAACGCACTGTTACCTTAAGGTGAATGAAAAATACGTACACAAGCCATGCATGCGTATCTGTAACGCTCAATTTTTTTTAAAGGATTTAAATAGGGATTTACGGTAAAATGTCCGCAGACGTACTACTTAAAAGTACCCCGTTAACACCTAAGTATACTACAACGTAGTATATTTTCTATACCCCGGGTACTTGGCAAGATACTTAAGCGCACCCGGCGTAAATTTAAGCCTGTCCGGCCAGCGAACTGATTGGTACACTCGCTTCCCACCTAGGCGACCCGGGTTCAATTCCCGTTCCCGGAAGCATGTGAGTTTGGTTGGTGGTCACCATACCGAACAGGTAGGGGTTTTCTCCGGGTATCTCGGCTTCCTTCCACAACACAATACCACACCAAAAATGGAATAATACTTCAGTAACAACGATATAGCAATGATTCAGAATTCGCCCACACGTTCGTGAGTCTAGTACGTTAATTAGGCCTGAGTGCTGGGTCATACTCCGGGTCTACACACCATGCAGCCTCTGGCTCGGAAAGGACCTCTTAATTTTCGAATAACACACATTTTAAGTAGAACCTGAGCCGAAAGTAACCAATGGAGTGTAACTATGTTGATTAAGCCAGAGACGTAGATAATCTACGTCTTTGATTAAGCATGTAATTTATGCATTTTCTTATTTGATGTATACTTTTTAAGCGAGGTAATGCCTATATAATCAATTATTTTTTTGTCAGGTTAGCACAGTGGTTAGTACACGCGTTTCTCATTTAGGCAATCCGGGTTCAATCCCCGTTCCCCGTAAGAAATAAACCCATAATAAGCTGGAAATTGTAGCTATAATTCAACACATGTCAGAACTTCCGAGAGTATATTGAGCTGAATGTGCAGGAGTGCCGAGACACACTCCGGGTCCAAACAAATATGCAGCTTCAGCCGCGAAAGGACCTCATCAATTACGAAATACATGTACAAATGCATCATCATTAATTATTTACTGTCAATAAATAGTTCTTTAAATATTGTATTATTCAAATGCATATTTATTGATAATTTTTTTTGAAAATAAAAATCTCATTATTGTGAAAATATAAATACAAAATTTATCTATTTGTACCACGGTTTAGTTTCTGGGCAATAATCTTAGGATAAATGGTTCTTCAATTACGTAAGACGAATGGAAGTTAGCCTTTTATTTATTTGTGTATTACGTTTGGTCAGTGAAACACGCGAGTTTCCTTAGGATTAAGACAGTTGACATTTGCTGTGACGTTTTTTAACATTTGTGCGCTTACTTAACACCATCCTTTTGAATGCCATGGATTGGTATCTTAAACATTGATCTATATAATTGTTTCCGCGATGACCTTAAAAGTTACTTGCTATCCGAAAGTCCGCACGTAAGACACAGTAGCATACAACTCGCAGCTAAAATATATCCGCTCATATCGGAAACGCACTGTTACCTTAAGGTGAATGAAAAATACGTACACGAACCATGCATGCGTATCTGTAACGCTCAATTTTTTTTAAAGGATTTAAATAGGGATTTACGGTGAAATGTCCGCAGACGTACTACTTAAAAGTACCCCGTTAACACCTTAGTATACTACAACGTAGTATATTTTCTATACCCCGAGTACTTGGCAAGATACTTAAGCGCACCCGGCGTAAATTTAAGCCTGTTCGGCCAGCGAACTGATTGGTACACTCGCTTCCCACCTAGGCGACCCGGGTTCAATTCCCGTTCCCGGAAGCATGTGAGTTTGGTTGGTGGTCACCATACCAAACTGGTGGGGTTTTTCTCCGGGTATCTCGGCTTCCTTCCACAACACAATACCACACCAAAAATGGAAAAATACTTCAGTAACAACGATATAGCAATGATTCAGAATTCGCCCACACGTTCGTGAGTCTAGTACGTTAATTAGGCATGAGTGCTGGGTCATACTCCGGGTCTACACACCATGCAGCCTTTGGCTCGGAGACGTAGATAATCTACGTCTTTGATTAAGCATGTAATTTATTCATTTTCTTATTTGATGTATACTTTTTAAGCGAGGTAATGCCTCAATAATCAATTACTTTTCTGTCAGGTTAGCGCAGTGGTTAGTACACGCGTTTCTCATTTAGGCAATCCGGGTTCAATCCCCGTTCCCCGTTAGAAATAATTCCATAATAAGCTGGAAATTGTAGCTATAATTCAACACATGTCAGAACTTCCGAGAGTATATTGAGCTGAATGTGCAGGAGTGCCGAGACACACTCCGGGTCCAAACAAATATGCAGCTTCAGCCGCGAAAGGACCTCATCAATTACGAAATACATGTACAAATGCATCATCATTAATAATTTACTGTCAATTAATAGTTCTTTAAATATTGTATTATTCAAATGCATATTTATATATTTAAAAAAAAAATATCTCATTATTGTGAAAATATAAATACAAAATGTATCTATTTGTACCACGGTTTAGTTTCTGGGCAATAATCTTAGGATTATTATTATTAATATTAATATTAGGACGAATGGAAGTTAGCCTTTTATTTATTTGTGTATTACGTACAATATCTTAAGTACACTAACACACAGTTTGCAACATCAAATGTTCTTTGAGACGTTATTAATTTATCGGACCATAGTTACTCTGGGATGATGATATATTATAACTCCAAAATCAGTTAAACACTATTATTGTTCATACTTGCCCAAACGATTATTCTTTTCTTATATGTTTATTTGTATAGGGCAGTAAAGAGAAAGTCCATAATCTGAGTAAGTTCAGAAACCTTTTCCATATGAAGTGCCCGTTTTGTTTGTGAACCGTATTAACTGCACATAAGTAAGACTCACTTTTGGCAAAATAAGCGATGCGCATGCGCAAAAATGGAGTATTCAGCAACAATTTTTAAAATAGGGCGGAAGAGTTTTTAAACTTTAGCATTGTCTTCGTATAACCACCCCTCATATTATACTGTATGTGCATTTAAATCCTCCAATCTTACCGTATCTAAAGCAGTCAAAATGTATGTGCAACTGTTTCGATGCAAAATGTAACTTAACCACAATTTCGCATGGGTCGCCGTACCAATTTTGACAGGTTTCGTGATCCTAAGTTATGTTTAAAATGATTTCACTAAATGTGAGAATATTAATTAATGGTTAAGTAAGCTAAGTATGATGTGAGACCACTAAAATGTTGAAAAATAAGCACACCCCACCAGTCCCTGCTGCTAAACCAAGACGGGACCAGAGTGTGGGTAGAGAGCAAGAAAGAGAACCGACTATAGATCCAAGTCACTGGAGTTTTCGAATATCAGAGACACTCGTGTCTGCTTTACCTGATGAAAGTTTGCATGTGACTCTTCTTGGTGGAGCTGACAATGGATATTTCTTGTATCTTGATGAGATAGATCATGATAAAATAACATACCATAGTGGACGTTTGGAGCCTGGGAACATTGTTCTCGAAGTTCAGGGACAGAGAATTGCTGGTTACACTCTCCGAGATGCTATGATATGGTTAAAGCAAGTCAGCCAGAATGGAGCACCTGTAATGATAAAATCTGTGAAATCTGGTAAGTGTCAGTTTAATTTCTGTAATTACTGTAAGACAAAGTTTTCAGACACTTGTCTTAAAAATATATATTCCAAAATTTTTAATATGAAAAATATTATTTTACATATCGTACGATTACCGTAAGTCGACCATGACCTAATTTCGACCACTTTGTTTACATTAAGAACGCGGCCATTTGGATGACGTCACACGCAAGCGCTCCAAGTATTTTGATGAAGTGACATAACTACGCTTATAAACAAAAACAAATAAAAACAAAATGAGGAAAAAACAGGTAAAATTGCATTTCACAATAAAAATTTAACTAAAATTACACAAATTTATCTATATCCCATACCTTTTATTGGTCCTCTTTATTAAATTCCCACAAAAATTGAAATGTGTAGCAGACGATCTTAACATAAGTCATAACACTTTCATTGACAGCGCTTCATATCGGAAATAGTAGTAAATCGTAGTAAATTTAAGGCAAAGCTTTTTTTATTAAATTGGTTTTCAGACCTCTTCATAATGGTGATCTTTTTTTACTTTTTTTCTTTTAAGGCTTATCCAAAACGACTTAAACAGACAAAGAAACACAGATTGTACTCCCCAACAGCTTTATCAAATGCTTACAAGCTAGTAAAAAAAGATGGTGTCTCTATAAGAAAAGCGGCTGCCTTGTTCAACGTCCCAAAAACCACTCTAAGAGATAGAACTGCTGGAAGGGTCGATGTTAACATTATGTCTGCAGGAGCTTTGCCTTTGTTTAGCTATGAAGAAGAAAAAAAATTGGTTGAACATTTCAAAAAAATGGCTGAATATGGCTATGGGTATACCAGGAAAGAGTGTATAGACATTGCATCTGACTACGCTGTTCAGTTGGGTAAAAGAACGAAGGATAACCCCCTGTCTCTAAAGTGGATTTATGGGTTTTTAAAGCGCTGGCCAGAACTCAAAGTTCTCAAATCAAGAGCCCTTGATCATGCTCGAGCTAAAATGGCCTCAAGGGAGACCATCTCGAATTTTTATCACAACCTCAAAGAAACATTAACAAAATATGAAATGACTGATAAGCCCCACCTGATCTACAACATTGATGAAAAAGGCGTAACAGTTAATCACAAACCACCATTCATCGTAGCCGGTGCTGATTACTGTCCTTCATCTGTCACTTCTGGAAAAGGGCAGACAATCACAATAATTTGATGCGGTAATGCAGCAGGTCAAGCTATACCCCCATTTTACATTTTCCCAGGCCAACGAATGAAACCTGACTTGTTGAATGGTGCAGCTCCAGGCTCTAATGGTACAGTAAGCGAGACCGGATGGTCCAATGGTTGCGTTTTTCGCTCCTACTTAGAGCAGCATTTCCTGAAGTTCACCCCAGGATCTAGTGACCAGAAGAAACTACTGATACTTGATGGCCACAAATCACATGTGTCAGTTGGTTTGACAGAATGGGCTCTGGAACACAACATTATCATATTTGTCCTTCCCCCTCATTGCAGCCATATCCTTCAACCTTTAGATATCGGCTGCTTTGGACCGTTCCAGAAGATGTATGACAGCCTCTGCCATCGACTAATGCGCCAAACATCAGCTGTCATTACACGCTACAATGTGTGTGAGGTCGCATCAAAGGCATACATGAAGTCAATGTCTGCTGAAAACCCAGGGTTTTTTTCCCACTTTTTGGGAAGATAGCCCATGGCTTTGGAATTGGGAATTTTATCGGCATTTTCATGAAATTGGGAAAATAAATTCATTAGCATTTTTTTCCACATGAAAAGTCCACTGATTAGGGAAATACTAAATTTGATAAAACTCTTTATAATCATTCAAATTAAAAGAACAAAATCATATAATACTTTGTTAGATGTAATTGAATTGAAATTGAGATAAAATACGCATAAGACTTCTATCTAAAAAAAAAAAAAAAAAAAAAAAATTTTTTTTTTTTTTTTTTTTTTTGGAAATTGGGAATTTTTTGCCACATTTTGGGAAAAAAGTATACTTTTTGGGATTGGGAACATAGCCGAATTTCGGCTATAAAATCGGGCAAAAAAAAACCCTGAAAACCTTACTTCATCATTTCGCCGTGCAGGCATATACCCGTTTAATGAAGACGCTGTCCCCAGCCAATGTCTTATCCCAGCTGAAGTTTTTCAGCACACCGAGACAGAAACTTCAGACAGCCAGAAAACTGTTGAAGGTGGGATACAAGTTGATGGTGTAGACATGTTTGCACAGAAAGAAAGAACATTAAAGAAAACAAAAAGTGGAAATTTGGCTAAAGCTAGAAATACAATGAGCAAAATAGTGGCCGGTAAAGAAATATCAGGCGAGGTCTTGAAACAAATGACGGAACATACAGATAAACAAAACAAGAATAAACCAAACAAAACTAAGAAAGCTACCAGTAATGAGGCCCACAATTCATCTCCCCAGCCTGGTCCCTCTAAAGTGAACACCATTTCTGACAGTAGTGACACTGAAAATGAAGAGGACTTGTGTTGCCAGTGCAAACAATTTTCCCCTGAAGCTGTCAGGCACAGTGCTTCAATAATTTTTGTAAAATGGGCACAGTGTGACAATAGAGCCTGCAATCACTGGGTACACCTGTCATTTTGTACAGAAATTAAAGTAATCAGAAGAGGTGCAACATTTATGTGCCCATGCTGTGCTAAAAAGAAGAGTGACAATTGTTCTTAAGAAAAGTGAAAGAAACTTGTTCAATTGTATTTATAAAATATTGAAAACATATTTAATATATATTTACTGTTTTAGTTCGTGTTAAAATTGTTCAGAGAAGCGAAGTTTTAAGTTTAGTTGGCCTAATCCATTACCACTAGAGTGCTGTCCCTTTCCCGGATGTGACGAATCGACTTAAGGTAAACAACGCGCGGAGTTTATGTTCTTGTAGTGTGTATGAAACTATCGGCTTTGCGTAGTAAAACATGCTGTAAATAATCATTTTTTACATTGATTTAACGGGTATTAAATAAATCTCTGAAGGTAAATAGTATATTGCTGCATTTTGTTGCGTAAATTCAGAAATTCTTTTACTTGTTTCCTTAACCGGTCGACTTACGGTAATTGGAGGATACCATTGTCCGAAAATTTATGAACATGTATGTTATGTTTGTTTCTCAATTATTTTATTCAATAAAACCAATGAAGAAATGTGCAATAATTTTATTGTGTTGTACTCTTCTTTCTCTACTATAAAAAATACAACTTCATTTATTTGCAAACTCTCAGTCTTAGTCTTACCTGAAATGGTATATAAAAACATTTTAAAAAACAACCATAATTCTTCCGGAATAAGATATCATTTCCAGGTTGTTTTTTTTACTAAGAAAGTGACGCCGATATTCGGCGTCTTCCCCTACCAGAATTTTTCCCCTAAAAATACCATTTCCCCTCCAAAAATATAATTTTTCACCAAAATATAATATTTTACCCTCAAAGAAATGTTTTTTTTCTTTTGGGAAGTCGACACTTATCCAATGTGTACTATGTACAACGATCTCGCTCTCTCTCTCCCGACGAACACTCAAATCTGGGAATCCCAGTGATTCTATATATAGCTCTTAAATTACGTCATGGAAACCGGGCAACTAATCGTATTAATCATGTGACTATTTTACTGGATTCCTGTCTTGCGCGAGAAGGGTGTTTCGTCAATTAATTACCTGAAACCAGTCGAATTTTCATCCGGGTTATGTGAAAGCCAAGATATAAACGTTAAAACTGAAAAAAGTCTCACAATTGGCGTTCATACACGAACAAAATAAAACGTTCGGACTCGGAAAATATTAATTGAGTTGACGCATTTTTAAGAATGAATCATCAAAAACCGTTGAAACCCAGCAGGATTCGGAGGTACATGTAATCAACATCGATTAATACTGTCGGATTATTGTGAAAGTGAAAGTAGATAATCGGCAGCTGCCGCACCTTTCCCTTCCAGTACTGTAGCTGATCTAGATTGTCAACCCATTCATCATGAAATTGAAATCATAATATTGACATCGTTCCCCGGCCCCAGTTGAAAACATTTCCCATTATAAGATCTACACATGCAACTTTATTTAGGACTTTGACTTTAATATCATACTTGTTCATGTGTTTAAGAACAAAAAGGCGAGAGACACGCCTCTTTTTCTTAAAAAAAACCCTGAGGTCTGTAGGTGAGTTATAGACATTGAAATGAACAGTTTTTATTTTTTCCCCAAATATGTCTCTTTTGCGCTCGATTTTCCCCTTTTACCCAGCGTCCAGCGTCTTCCCCTCTTTCTAAAAAAAACCCCCTGATTTCAAATGCTGTTGGGTGAAACCATCGTTTTATTGTAATCTACACAAAAAGTTTTTGCAATTGTAAAGGTCCATAGCCCTCAGGGCATTCATATGCCAGGTTTTATCAACTTAATCCAGTTGTTAAACACCGCGATTGAAGGGTTTCCAGATAAGCGAAAACAGGGCAGAATTCTGGTAAAATAACACTGTAAAATGTGGATGAAAACCTGTATGCAAAAAATATAGTCACAAAAAATAATTATTTTTGCTAAAAAGTGGTTGTCCGCAAATTTAGAGTGTCCGAAAACTTGAGTTATTAGTCAATATATGTGATGCCTAAGAGTTGTTCGACAATTTTGTGATGACCGACACTGTACTTTCATAGTCCACTCAGTCTCTTTATTTTCAATAAGGAGAGTTCAGATGTTATCAACTTCTGTTGCAATCAGCCGAATCACAAAATGCTTGAATTTCATCCCAAATATAATAAGCGCCTGAACAACATGGAGAATATCGTGCACACGAATCATGTCGACGTTATCCAAATCGAGGTATAGTCTAAAAACTGTACGAGACCAGATCGGACTACGCTTTGTTAAAAAGCGAAAACAGCCAATGTCATTAGCGTTTTTTTTTTCCCAATAGCACACTTTAGCTGTGCTATTTTTAGATTCAAATGTATCCCTTATCAGTGACATCATTCGAGACTGCCCCTAGCTCAGACAAGTTTCTTTGTTTACACTTTCTGTCTGACAAGCAAAATGGCTTCAGATAACATCCATTTGGGTGGAGTTTTATAAGAAAATAAAAAGAATAATGATATTAAAATTAAGAAAAAGGGTGAAGGTACCCGTAATAAACACTGTTGCTTAGTAGCTATCACTTTTATATAGGGAAAACATTGGCGCTTACTGCTTAGTACTGGCTCGTTCCAGGAAGAAAATTTGATTATGTTAATGAAATCTTTCTACACAATGTTATTAATTCATATTCTGTATAAATCAAATTGTCTTAGTTATTAAAAGAACATGAGGCAGGGTTACAAATGTTTAATGATGTAAATAATTATATGCATGTATTTCTCATAACAATGCAAAATGTACAAATATACATGTAAATACAATAGTCTAAAAGTTCATGCAATACAAGTACTGTTACTGTTGATGTGTATATATAAATAAACTTTAAATTTTAAAAAGAACTTGTATTTAATAACTTGAAACCTTAGTATTTCATCCAATCAACATAATTAACAATTTACAACTTTGGTTGTAAAAATATCAATCAAAACTTAACCTAAAAGCTAATCATATTGCCTGATGTGTAGTTTTTGCTAATTGACTGATAGTTTCAACTAGATCTAAACAGTATTACAAGTAAATAGATAACTAGTCAATTTTATTTTTTCTGTAGTTCTTGATTAATTCCTGAATGTATTGCCAGTGTTTTTTTTCACTTATAGGGGAATGGTGGCGGGGCCCGTCCAAAGGGGAAAATAGGCGTCGTATTTTAGGAAAAGGGGAAAATTAAAAATTCACTTGTTTATATGTTATGATATTTATTATATTAATACACATGTTTGTATGAATATAATATTCACAGCCGAATGTCTTTGTCCTTTTTCTTAAAACAGCGCTTCCGTTAGCTTTTAAAAGTTGGAAGTCCTGACTTCCAAGCCTAAAATTTTGGACGTCCAAGACATAAATTTTGAAGTCCCACTTTTATTTCAGAATTTTAATATACGTACATGTTCCAACTCTATCCATTACCCAATAATCCAGTATTATTACGATTTATATTTTCAAAACCAAAATACGACCAATATTGACGTCTGCAATGTCCGCCATTTTGGCATATACAAATTGAATTGTGGGATGGGGGAATTCCCATTGAACATGCGTTAATCACGTGACGTGATTTGAGAGCATAGAGCACGTTCATATTTAGTGATTACAACAAATCAACGACTTAACTAAAAATGTTTCATGTACCTCCTTTCAGAAAAGTTTGCGTAAGTGAAAGCGAATTTTGGAGTGTAAAAAAGCATCTTTCTTTTAATTATACCGAGTACACTTAATTCCGAATCGCAATATAACTTGTCAGGTCATTCATGCATGTAGACCAATATGCTTAGTTTGGCAATTTCAAAACACGTTATTTAACTACTTGTTGCATTATGCGTTATGACAATCGGTATACAATTAACGTTATTCAATTTAAGTATATTCAAATGTTTATAAATCAAACGTGTAATCCGAAATCATTTCCAGATTTTATTATTCACGGCAAGTTAAGAACATTCTAGCAACAAATAAACATTTCCCGTGTATTTCGTGCACACATGAAAATCATGCAAAAATTAGACTTCATGTACAACGTCACGCCATCCTTCCTCGAGGAAAGCGTTGACTTAATTAAATTTGATTGCTAAATAAAAACTTCGTAGCGCAGAGGTCGCTAATATTATTGTATACAGCTTCACGTGGGGTCAGCATGTATTCTGCTGTCTAAGCGCTGATTGGCTGATACGCTTACCAAGAAGCATGTGATTGACAGCTGGAAAAATCAATATTGACCACTCGCTGAGAAATTCATTGAAAACTGTAGGCGGAGCAAAGACCTATAGGTCTTTGGGCGGAGTTAACGGTCTAAATTACCCGATTTACTGTTGACATGTGTGCGTGTTGTGTATTCGCAAACAGCGTACATGTGGATTATCGACGTCCAAGGGACTTCTACCATTTGCATAATGGACGTACGACTGCCGTTTTCGGGCGTAATTTACGCCCGGACGTCCACTAACGGAAGCGCTGTTAAAATTAAAATATATATCAATGATTTTTTCAACATTATTTGCAGACAGTTCAGCCTTCATGCACAGTCTCAGTTTTCTTAGCCATTTTGAGTCTAATTGGGATCTTTTAAATCGATAAAATGGCAAATTTGAGCATTTTTTATCAATAAAATGGACCAAATTGGAATGATTTTATCAACAAATATTGACACTATATAGATACATCAGGCCTTTTCTTGGCCATTTTGGAAGAAAAATGCAATTAATGTGAAAAGTCCACTGATTTGGGAAAAACTATTTAATACAACTCTTTATAATAATTCAAAATAAAATAAATTATAGTTATATACTTTGTTAGTTGTTTATGAAATAAATTTGAGATATATTTATCATGATTATGAGACAGTTCTTTCTAAAAAAAAAAAAAAAATTTTTTTTTTTTTAAAACTTCTGGAGGGGATTTATGTTACAAAATGGGGGAAATATATATACCCTTTTTTGAGGGGAATGGGGCAGAATATCGGCCCCGAAATTGCCATAAAAAAACACTGATTGCTTTGTGAAATACATTCTGGAATTAATCAAGAACAACAGGATTCAGTTTCCTATGTACACGCATTTCAAAAACTGGACAAATAACAAGATGCCAATTTAATTCCCATCATCGAAGCGTAATTTGCCATTTTGCTCTATGTAAATATTGCAGTGTACACAACATGTAGTCTGGGTTTTTTTACCTTATATAACAGACGGCGAAACCGTGAGACTAGACAGGTAGACGTTTCCGATTCTGCATTCACGTCTGCACTATTTTAGACGTCCTCCGATCGCGAACCTCACATTTGGTCATTTCCTGAGTTTACATTATTCTGTCCGCCTTTTTGTCTAAAGAATTGTGTTAATTTCTGTTGTTTCGACTTACCATTTTCGTTCGCAGCATCCATTTTTCCCGGAATCTGCAACTCACTTTCTAAATCGGTCTTTCAAGTCGCATAGCGACCGTAAAGGGAAGTTACTCTTATCTACTTTTTTAGCCAATCAAAATCGTTGTTTCTTGGGAAATTAGTTTATAGTGGCTTTGTCAATGCCATAACTCCGCCAATCTGATTAAATGACAATTCCGTACTGGTCGATTCGATAACGTTGAATCGTAACATCTATAGCATAGGTCATTACACGGCACGCTTCAGTGATTCAGTTATCACCTAAATCGCCAAGTAACCCAAATGTTCGAAAAGTCTGGTCGCAGTGTAAAGCGTGACCAATTAAGACATTAGCCATGTGGATTATCGACCTAGGGGGTCGTCATTATCCCCTGGGGCCTTTCCAGTAAGGGTGTTATCTGTGTAATCTAAGCGATGTTTCTGGCGATTTATATGAATACCAATTTATACGGCCTGAAAACAGGCATTTAGAGTGTGCATTTGTAAAGCACAGGGTTTATTTTTTTCAATTGCCAATTTCATGAAAATCTTATTTTTAATCGCCAGCCAGGAATTGTAATCGCCAATGGCGATTTCGGCGATCGTAGCATGTATGGCGTGTATTATTATTTAACGTCAGATACAAATGTGTGACCTTGAAATGAATTGCTTTTTAATAATTTATCATTTTATATCATAAACACCTTGATCCCAGCAATGAAACCAAGTTATTTTACTATTATTTTCTGTAGCCGGTAGGTCCTGTAAAAAAAAAGGAGGTCCTGTATTTTTTTCCATTTTACAGTACCTACTGTCCTGTAAAAATTTGCCTAGTTTGGATTTGACTGTTATTCTAAGTGAGCAGTTTTGTTTTAAAGAAACCATAGACATGAAAGCTCATCAAAAATCAATAAGATGTTTTCACCAGTGGTCAATAACTTCATCACTGTCAATCTGTCATTCAACAGCTTCATTATTTATTATACTTAATGACTGGAGATTTTTTAGGGTACGAGGGTTACAATGTACCAGAGATGCAGTGAGAGGGGAAAACAGTGTTTGGATTTTATGATTAAAATATAAATATTGGTATCAAAGTTATGAGTGTTGGAATACATGGTAAGTATTTGTTTAATTGTACAAGTCTATTTGGATTGATCTTAAATTAACATAATTCTTATGTGCATGCCAGTAGTTGTTCATATAAGTTGTTCATTTGTACATCATTCCAAAACAATGTTTATTTATTTATAGTTTTACTGATAGTTGTTGCATACAGGAACATGGTGCTGTAAAATAAAAGGCTTTTTTATTGCATTAGGTTACATACTGAAACTATTTCTGTTACTGAATACGCATCTTAATTTTTTTGGTATCCTATTCATAATTATTTATGAAGGGGTTTCCTCTTTTCATTGGAAAAATACCATTTTGATTTTGGGAAGTATAATTACTTAAATTGCTGATTAGAGAAATGAAAAAGCTGGTGTTAGTTTAGATAAAGGGGAAAACTGCATGATTTTTAATAAATTTTCAATTTGAAAGAAGCCTCTAATTTGACTTTGTTATATATGATTGGATTCCAGTTGTGTATTTATTTTTATTTTCCCCTTGTTTTTTTCAGCATTGACTTGAAGGACAGAGGTTTTATTTTACCTAAAATTATGAGTGTTAGATTTCACATCATTCTTTGCACATTGAAGCAATATAATTTTCTCATTTAAAAAGTTTTAATATCTATGTGTGTACCTCATGTAATTTTGATCCTTTAATCTCACTTAATTTTTCTTTTCAGGATCTGTGTATTGAAATTAGTAAATTGTTATTTGTCAATCTCCACAAATAGGTCAAATCAAATGCAACTTTGTCACCTCTCAATTCTGTTAAAAAAATTTTTTCCAAGGTACAGTGACAGTGTACGTAACATGTAACACCATGTAAACAAAAGGCTTAGAAGTTCTTTATTTACCAATTATACCAGTATTGATTAGAATTAAACAAGCAATCAAAATTCATTCTTATGTGTAGAGATAATTTCTTTCTGATAATTCTATTTATGAAGCTGTCCATTAACCAGTCATGTCACTATTCCTGTGCTCCCATTCC
Organism: Dreissena polymorpha; assembly: GCF_020536995.1. Lineage (NCBI taxonomy): Eukaryota > Metazoa > Mollusca > Bivalvia > Myida > Dreissenidae > Dreissena > Dreissena polymorpha. Next base: position 45,796,819 of record NC_068355.1, on the reverse strand, counting down.
AAATAAAGTAGATTGGTGACATTTTGGCGAGTGGTGAACCTGATCTTTGGCTAGCTTTGTATAAAATAGCTTTTCAGTGATTAAGAACATGTCTGTCACTGTCTTGTCATCTTGACAGGGTCAAGGTTCAGATATTTGGAATAGCTTTGGGCCAGTGGATTTATGTTGTTGGTGTTGACAGGGTTAACTAGCTATTTCTGCTCATTTAGTTATTTCATTGTAAAACTCTTGCTGCTGCTTTATCAAATGTTTAAATCAGTTTTAAATTATTGATTAGTGCACAACTTCAGTGCAATTTACAAATCACATGCAGGTTTTTTTTTCCACTTTTTGGGAAGATAGCCCATGGCTTTGGAATTGGGAATTTTATCGGCATTTTCATGAAATTGGGAAAATAAATTCATTAGCCTTTTTTTCCACACGAAAAGTCCACTGATTAGGGAAATAGGGAAATTTGATAAAACCCTTTATAATCATTCAAATTAAAAGAACAAAATCATATAATACTTTGTTAGATGTAATTGAATTAAAATTGAGATAAAATACACATTAAACATCTTTAAAAAAAAAAAAAAAAAAAAAATTTTTTTTTTTTTTTTTTTTTTTTTGGAAATTGGGAATTTTTTGCCACATTTTGGGAAAAAAGTATACTTTTTGGGATTGGGAACATAGCCGAATTTCGGCTATAAAATCGGGCCAAAAAAAACCCTGACATGTTGTTGAAACCCAATATCTATTTTACAATCAGTGGTAGTAGTAATGTGCTTAAAAGAAATTATTTAACTGCATTTTGTATGAACTTTGCTGTTCATTGTTTTCAACTTTGGTATTGAGGACTTCTTAAGAAACGATTTGTTAAATGAATAGGGAAATCAATGGTCGCTTGTCAATTGTTCTTTTTTGGGAATGAAAGGTTCTGCTGTTTCTTAGATGTATATATGTTACGAAAAGGTACACATAGCTGCTATATACAAGTTTTCATCATTTGAGTGTACTCAAAGTCTGTGTATGGTTATTTTTTTGCTCTCATAAATTGCTTTATACAGAAATTTTAGGTATAAACTTAGCCTATCCAAGTGGATTAATTAGTGTTGTATTGTTTAAAATACGTATTATTTGTTAAACATACACTTATAAAAGTCCCTTCTAATTTTTGGGATTGAATATTTTTGTTAATTTCAAAACAACTCCATATCTTTCTCCTTCAAAGTGTTGTACTGAGGCGGGTTGGTCAATTATTTCTCCGCCTTTATCATGGAAACATTGGGCAGTTGTGTTTGTTTTGTGACCCGGTCCTGTAAGGAACTGAGATAACCTATCTAAAATGTGAAGCAATCTATCATCTCAGATGACATATTGCTGTCAAACTATCAACACTAATGCCTTTTTTATGCATATACACCCTGAACTTTGCTGTTAAGAAAATATGATCACCCGAGTCTCTGAGCGAGATGACCAGTAAACACCATGCTTTTTTATAAATAATAAATGAACTCAATTTCAGACAGTTTGACTATACATTTTTGATTATCAGTGTATTTTGTTGTTCAAATTTGGTGTAGAAATAAGTTCCCAATCCTTATCTCGAAGTGTATATATTTTCCTCAAATAATTGCCCCAAAATTAAAAATAAATCATTAGATCTACAGGTAGATTAGCTCCGTTTCCTGCTCTGTGTGTTAAACATTAGCAATTTCAATGTTAAAAAACTTACATTCCAAAGTTCTTTTTTTTTTTCAAGCAAAAAAACACACTGAATTTTCCAATTTTAGAATTAAACCTTAGCAATTACAGTGTTAAAAAGACTTACATTCTCAAGTTAATATTATTGCCTGCAAAACACTGAACTTTCCATTTTTTTGTCAAGATTAGCGTTTGTTTCTCAATTTAAAGTGCTGGGCCCTTTTGCAAAAAGGTCCAGAAAAACACGGATTTTACATTTGTGGCATCTTCTAGCATTTAAATCTCAGCCATTATCATAATTATTGTTTACTTGGTCCACAAGCACATTTGTTGTTCATCTGTTTAGGTTAAGCATTTTTTGCTATCCTTTTCTACCAATATTAAATTAAAACTGGAAACTGTTAAATTGTCGGCCAGCTCAAGCTGAAAAGTACCGCTCCATTAAACCCTGTAAGGGAATGGCATGCCTTATATCTATCTTGATGACCACTTGGATGATCATATACTAGCATGTTATCAAAGTATTGTGCACTATCCACATTCCACCCTGTATTCCTAGTCAATAAAGGCTCTCCCAAGTGGTTATTTAGATAGCACTAACAACATTAAGATTTCTTTGCACATACACTTTCATTTATTGAGACCAGAACACAAATATTTGCCTTGTTGCAAATTGATCTGCATCTACAAAAGTTGATCCATATTGTTTCTAAGCTTATCACTATAGGGGCCTTGTTTTTTAATCTGATGTTGATGAAACTTTATCAGAATGATTATCTTGACAATATCCAGGCCAAGTTTGAATTGGGTCATATGAAATCTCTAAACTAAAACTAGGTCACTAGGTAAAATGTGTAAAACCTATTGTCCTTCTCTATGAGCCACATTTATGTCTCAATTTTGATGATGTGTGATCAGCATGTTTATCTTGACAATATCTTGGCCAATTTCAATCCTGAGTCAACAGCTAAAGTCTGAGAAAAAACTTTTTACCACTGTTGATGCCACAAGTAGTACTCAATAGAGCTGCAACGATTCGATCCGATTCATCGAAAATTAATTCGAAATGCTTCGATTCGATTACGATACCAAACCTACCAATTTCGATTCGATTCTTTAACATATATACATAGATACGTAAAGTGTGCTGTATTCTGCCTATTGATACAGAAAGGTGTAGGTTTTATCTTTACCTGTAATTACGACACGCGTGATTGGTTGCTTATTACTTAAGTCATCCAATCAATAAGCCCGTTACGGTCTACTTTCGGAAAAAGCGTCAAAATGGCTGAACAAGTTGTTGCCGACAAATTGAAATTATCAGATGAGCCTAAGAAGCTAAAATCAAAAGTGTGGCAGTATTTTGGGTTTCGGGATGGTAGCCCTTCCAATAAAGCAAAGTGTAAACTGTGCTTCACGGATGTGGCGTACGCAAATTCCGGCTCAACCACTAATCTAATGCAATATGTCAAATGCAAACATAACGTTGATTTAGCGAGACTAAGACTAAGAGGTCGCAAAAGTGCAACTACTTAAGTCGCCAGCCAGAAAAGTAGTTATATTTCTGTTGGAGTTTTGTTAAGTTTATTAGAGAATGTGATTTGTCCTACAGGTAACAGGTGATGCTGTCATGGCACAATGGTAGACATGCTTATAGCGGTTTTGGGTAAAAGTATAATAGTGATAATACTACCATTCAACTGATTCCAGATACGTTCTTATGATTTTTTTTTTTTTTTTAATTATTGTGTAATTAACACAATCTTCTAGTCAGAAGTTTATATATTAAAAATGAGTCCTAATTTGCTATTCTTTTTTATGTGTTTTATTGAAATCACATTTGAACAGAAATGTTAATTTTGAGGCATAAGAGTGAATATATGATAAAACTAGGTTTGAAGATGAATCAAATCGAAAAAATCGGTTTCGGAGTGTCTGAAATCGAAATCGAATCAAATCGGGCTGTTGGTGAATCGTTGCAGCTCTAGTACTCAATCTTGCTGAAACTTTGTTAGGATGATAATCTTGACAATAACAACCTTGTTCAAATCTGGGTCAAATGGGGTCAAAAACTAGGTAACCAGGTCAAGTATTTGACCATAAGTGTAGTGTCAACTCAGGTGAGTGCTATAGATCCATCATGGCCCCTTGTAGTTTCACACATTCTTGCTATCCTCCAATTATTTTTGTACTCCCTTTAAGTAGACTTTTGTCTTGCTTCAGCAACACACTTGACATTTTGAAGAATTTACTATGATGTATTTTTCATTGCAAACATATTTCATGAGAAAACTGTGGCATTCTTTAACTGCTTATGCTGCATAACAAAACATGTGAAAAATGTTGTATTATGTTCTGACCTCAAAATTATGTTGACAACTTTTTGCATCTGATGAATGTAATTAATACTATGATTTATCTGTGTTGTTTGTTTATATTGGCTGTTTTCCCAATCTCTGAGCATTTTTTTTCCAAATGACTTACCTAAAATTTGCAACAGAATCTTTCCCAAAATAATTATTTTTAAGTATTTTTTTAATAAATCACAACATTCAGTTCATCTCTCTAATCAGATCAGTGAGTTTAACCTTAATTATCTGATATTTAAAACACCTTTACTCTCAGCTGCAAAGTATTTGTAAGCAAAAACATTCAGAGGACATGATTTTTCCAAATCCAAAAGGCCCTGCATGATTCCCAAACTGGTAAAAAAACACTTGAGTTACATTATTATATTTATATAATATTACATGCATAATAAACTGTTGGACCAAAAATACGTATACTGAGTTACCAGATCTCTTTGATCTTAGATGTATTGTATTAAAACAGTCATTTTCCACAAACGTGTATAGTCTATAATAGACCAAACAAAAAATCAGATAAAAACTATTAAAATTCTTTTCTTTCTACCTCCCTTTTCTTTTTGACATTTTAAATAGGCCCATCAATTGTCGATGTACATTATTGTATGAATTACATCTAGATCATTATTCATTAGAATGTACTTTTTTCGTACAAAACTAACAAAAATAAAGCTAGAACATGAACCCTGTTATGTTTGTGTCATATTTATGTAAATGTCGCATGCAACAACCATATTGCTCTCTTAAGGTCAGGTTTTTTTTATTTGCATACTTCTTGCATATTCCTTATATGTTTAAATTAATGGGATAGTACAATTTAGTGATCAGCCTCTAAGTTTGCTATGCATGCTGGGATTTCTAATTTAATAAGCACAAACGATTATCAATAATTTTATCATATCAAGATAACTTGTCGCATGCAATAGCAATACAAAAAGATAACAAACCCAAAACAAATCACTCAATAAAAAATGCAAATGTATTGCACCAAGGCCTTTTCCAAACGTATTTTTCCCAAAACAAAATGATATATAACTATAATTTGCATGATTTTTTTCTTAATATGTGAATTAATATAAAGAGCACGATTAAATTAGCTCTTCCAAAATCTTTTGCCGCAAAAAAATCCAAGAACCTAAATTTTTATTTTCCAAAATTGCCAGGAGAAGGCTTGGCATCTGGGTTAAGCTGATTTATTGGACATATATTCTTACTCGGGCTTAGCTCCTCATGACTCAATGGTGTTTTGTGGTTGCAGGTCAGCTGCCGCGGGACCTGCGCCAGTACCTGGGCTCTCGGTTCCCCAAGGGCTCAATAGACCACGACCTCCAGCAGACCATCAGGGATAACCTCTACCTCAGAACAGTGCCATGTAAGTTACTTTTACATCAGAACCGTGCCATGTAAGTGACCTCTACCTGAGAACCGTGCCATGTAAGTTACCTCTACTTCAGACAGTGCTCCAGCTAGGCCTAAATCGAAGGGCGCCGCGCCCTGCCCTCCCGAACCTCCGCCCTGCCCCCCCGAACCACCGCCCTGCCCCCCCCCCCTCTCAAAAAAAAAAAAAAAAATTTTTTTTTTTTTTTTTTTTTTTTTTTTACATATGATAATTCATAAATCTCTTATTTCATTGTGATTATTTTAATCCTCATTGTAGACATTATATTTGAATGGTTTAATAATAATGGGAATAATACAATTATTTATAACATATAAATTAACATGCAATAGGAAGCATTTCAGAAACACCCGCGCGCTCGAACGTGCCCTTTTCACAAATACTGCGCGTCGAAAGTGCCCTTTTGACAATATACTGCGCGTCGAAAGTGCCCTTTTGACAAAAAAGCCCCCCTGCCCTTTTCAAATCCTAGCTGGAGCACTGCTTCAGAGCTGTGCCATGTAAGTGACCTCTACTTCAGAACCGTGCCATGTAAGTGACCTCTACTTCAGAACCGTGCCATTTAAGTGACCTCTACTTCAGAACAGTGCCATGTAAGTGACCTCTACTTCAGAACTGTGCCATGTAAGTGACCTCTACCTCAGAACCGTGCCATGTAAGTGACCTCTACTTCAGAACCGTGCCATGTAAGTGACCTCTACTCCAGAACCGTGCCATGTAAGTTATCTCTTCTTCAGAACCATGCCATGTAAGTTATCTCTACCTCAGAACCATGCCATGTAAGTAAACTCTACCTCAGAACTGTGCCATGTAAGTAACCTCTTACTCAGAACTGTGCCATGTAAGTTATCTCTACCTCAGAACCGTGCCATGTAAGGGACCTCTACTTCAGAACAGTGCCATGTAAGTTACTTCTACATCAGAACTGTGTTATGTAAGTGACCTCTACCTCAGAACTGTGCCATGTAAGTAACCTCTTACTCAGAACTGTGCCATGTAAGTTATCTCTACCTCAGAACCGTGCCATGTAAGTTACCTCTTCTTCAGAAACGTGCCATGTTAGTTACAGTACACTCCACGCGTTTTCCCCAAAAAACGCGCTCCCTCCGCGGGTTTTTTTCTGCTAGCGAGTGTTCACGCGGCGTTGGAAGAGCGAGGTGAACTCGATAAAACGCTCGGCGTTACGCCGCGTTCGCTAATTCCCGCGGCGTGTATTACTTTAGGCTAGTCGGTAAATGCAGACACTTTCCGTTCTTATCAGTGATCGCCGCGCAACGCCGCGTTAGCAGTGTGCTACTGGGCATGCCAAAAAATAAAAACATTGTTATAATAAATTGTTAAAATACTGTAGTACATGTATAAAAAAAGATAATTGTATAGAAAATTAATTCACAGGTACGTCTACAATATGAATTAGTCTAATATAATACATTTGACAAATAAATATTTAAATCATAACACATATGACACAAGAATAAATGTTCCGTAAAATTTCCAAATGAGAATAATAATTAGTAATCTGAAACACACTACGATTTTTAATTGTTAACACGACGTTTACAAATGCTTCCAATATACAGTCATATATTTCCCGACAAAAGCGCGCGAAAATTATGCTGCAATGTACAAGGTCAAGGTACAATGTATACTCCTGAAAAGCGTGCGTGTATTGATTTTTTTTATACAAACTTTGTAGCGCAGAGAACATTGAATTTTGTTGATTTCGGTTAAAAGTTTCTTTGGTATTTATTAACGAAATTATATCGCGAATAAGTTGATATTTCCTCTAAAATAATTTCAAATCGGACACGCCGAATCTTTATCGTTACGGTATTTTAGGCCACGACTTTTATATTTCTTGGTTTACAAAACCGCCGACCCTAATTTTTGGAAAATGGGAAAAAAAATAAAATCGGAAAATCGTCTTTTTTTTAAATATTTTATTCCCGACCGCACTGCAAAACGAGCGAAACGAGAAAAAAACGATCCGGTTTGAGTACGATTGCGAATAAAATCAAGTAAGTACAATCAACGATTGGTTCACATATATTGCAGAGATCGGGATATTTTTCAATGTGGCACATTATGTACCAGTCCTTTTATGGGCACTTCTCAAAATTTATTTCGGGTAAAAATTACAGACAATAAGAAAATCAGCGTCAGTCAAATGTCGACCCCATCTAAATTTATTTCCGTGTCTGTGACGCAACTATATTGTTTAACATGTTAATTATATTAAACAAACCCGATAGTATTTGATAATAAGTATAAATAATCCAATAAAACACTGCCATTATTTACGATATATGTGTTTAGGAATTTTGTAAACACGTCCGCCATAGTTTATAGGAACTGTACAGAAAGTTTGGAAATCGGAACAAATCGGTATATCTCGGAAAACATTTATAAATGTATTTGTCGTTTCAATGCTTAGGGCCGAGTAATTTCGGCAAATCGGAACTCAACTTGTGTAAAACACTAGCTCAATTAACCGTTAAACTCCGCCTCCGTTCTCTGCAAAAGATTCGAAGGCGGAGCTATGCACGTGCTTTTATTAAATTGGAGGATTGCAATTGAGAAACAAACACACGATTGGTTCGGCATGTTGATTGCTAGACAAAGGAAGCCAATTTTTTCGGCGCGAAATTTGTCGCTTTATTGCTTCCGACAGAAAGCGGCTTTCCTTTGATGACGTCAAACTGTCAATTCACACAGACTGCACATTTTCGGAAGACTTTAACTGACTCCTTGGTTACAATTCCAGTAAAAAAAACACTTGCTAACATTAAACTTTGGATTAAATTATCAAAATAAAGCAAAAGCGAAGTTGACAAATATGATTAAATTAATTCGCGTCAGTTCAAATAAGACGTTTTGCGTTGTAAATCAACGAGTTTTCATGACAACAACAACTTTGACAAACATTTCCGCGACGACGCATGGATCGATCTACCTCGATTTTTTTTTTCATGTACGATCTCATAAGTCGAGTAAGAGCAAACACATACCGGGTAATTTGTGTATGAGTAGTTTATCTTATATAAGATTTATGCAACGGGCATCGCATTGCGTAATGGTGCGCATCCAATTATGGAAATGAAGCGCAGTTTTTCGTTTTAATGGGAGAAGAACGCATGTCATGTAATGGAGTGTTTAAAATTGCCTGATGTTACATAAGGTGCTGTTAGGACTCATTTCATTTGAAGATATAGATGTGTTTCATTGCATAATTTGATTTTTTGTCTCTGTGTTAAGGTTATAAAAGATATGTTGTCTTTGTTCTGATGTTATTAGTATTAACTTTTTTTTCCAATGATGTTTTTTTTTTTTTTTTTTTTTTCGACCGCCCGATGGACCATTTTCAAAATAATTTTTGTAAACCAATAAAAAAAAAAGTCGTGGCCTTAGTAGAGTAATTATTTTAACACTAATTGTACTGTAAACTGAATAAAGAAGACATCTGGGCGGAACAGTACTGGATTTTAAGTGTTTGACGTTATGAAAACACGCAAAGCTTGTCTACTGACCTATTGTGTAGACTGCTGTCTGCGGTGTTTTGACAAAAGGGATTAACATGTGTGAATGTCACTCTGCCGATTTGGTCCATAATTACTGGTAAACATTGTTTAGAATGTCGACGCAACAAGAATACAACTGTGAATATTAAATGCAATTATCAACTCAATAGTTACCACCTTTTAGCAATCAATGGAATAACCTACAAACAAAGAGAAAATCAATGCATTAGCGAGCAGAGAATTGACTTTGTTCCGATCATTAAAACCATTCCTTATGCATTTGTTGAACGTGTTTACTTAAGTAAGTTATGCCTTTAGACAGGAAGCGGCTTTTCTTTGATTACGTCAAACTGTCAATTCACACAGATTTGCGAGATTTTTAGGGTCCTTGGTCATTTGTATACATGTTCAGTATAGAAAATCACCTGCTAACATGAAAACTTTGGATTAAATTATCAAAAAAAAAACAATGTTGCAAACTGTGTTTATATTAATTGGTAAGTATTAGTTAAAAGACGACGTTTTGTGTGTCGTAAATCAACGAGTTTTCTATACAACAACAACTACTTCTAACCACGTCGGGATCGATCTATCTTGGTTGTTTTTTTTAATTGTAAATATTATACTACATGTACATGTATGTACTTGTAATAAATGTAATTTTATTTGAAAATCAAGAAATCAAACAAAATTAAATTGATCGTTATCTCGTAAAACGCGGAGTTTCCACCGCGTTGCCAACGCCGAGAGCCGCCGCGTTGGCTTATCATTTTTGCCGATCGTTAACCGCCGCGTCCAAAATCATGCAAACGCCGCGTATAGCGGGATTTTCTTAATCTCCCTCCAGGTCGAAACCCGCGGAGTATGGAGGGAAATTGGGGAAAACGCGTGGAGTGTACTGTATCTCTACCTCAGAACCGTGCCATGTACTAATACAGGGCTGTCTGTAGACTGAAAAATCTTATTCCAGGATGCTAAAGACTGATGAGGACTTATTATTGGTCTACTTACATGCTTTTGTTCTTTCCAACAGACCTGAACACATATTTTGAATAAAATTATGTCATTTAAAAATTGATTGCCTACTTAATAAATTGTTAAATGATAGCAAAACAATTGATAGACTTTTAATTACATGGTTACCAAATTCCTGTTCCGTTCAACAAAATACCTTAAAAATCTCATGAAGGTAATTGGGTAATTGTGTTTCTTAAAAAAACATTGGATTATTGTTTTATGGTCCAATCTAGATAAATTAAATGAAAATTAACTCTTGAATAATTTATGGTCCAGTTCTCTGTGAGGGTATTAAGATTGTTCTTTGTTTTGATTAGTATTGATTAAGCTCCTAATTTCTCTCTAAGTTTCAGAAAATTAAAGGAAAACCAATTGCAATTGAATCAGATAATTGCTATGTTAGAGTCCTTTGTTAAGTGCCATAAGTAACTAAACTTGGATACTTTTTCAGGATAATTTGTCTCATGAATAACTTGGATCTCTGAATAGACAGAAAAACAACATGGGTGAATATTTATGTATTCAGATTGCCTTTTTAATTAAGAATTTTAATTACATACAACTAGTGTGTGAAATAGTAGTTAGTACCAGTGCTCCTAAAGGTGCCAACTTGCAATTTTATCACATAATTGTCAGATTGTCCCTTAAAACCAATGTATACATGTAGTAGGCATTTATTTTGCACACACACATTGGTGAAATAAATATTTTCTGAAGTCTGGGCTGAAAATTGAAATCAGTTTTTTTCTCAGTTTAAAAGTATTTGTTAGCAAAAAATAAAGATACTAATTTCCCAATTTTAATCAAAACAACATGATTTTTCCCAATCCAAACAGAAACAGCCCCATTCCTAAAATGGTGTACACAAATTTTGACAGTTCTTTGAAAGAAATTAAGAATTTGCAGTGGAACAATTTAAATATAAATAATAAATAAAACTTAACATGAATTTCCAATTTGATTTAAATTCATGCTTTAATCTTTTGCTTGCATATTATCATACTGAAGTGGAGTGCTTTTTCTCATGTGTAGTTTTGCTCAAAAGAGTTGATAACATTAATTTTAACATATATAATTAGTTGTGTTTAAAAAGTTAAACAAATATCCTTAAGTTTTCATGACCTGTGACCCAACGTTAATGATGCCGTGCCAGAACGCTAAGAACTGAAAATGTGACTTCATCTGTAACATTTGTCTTTCATGGGGAGGTTTTAATTTCCAGAATGACATAATTATAAAGTTTAAAAGCTTGAAAATGTCTGATATCAAAAAAGTTTGGTACAGTTTCAGCGATTTTTTCCCCTCTTCCTTAAGTATCAGTAAAAGGCACTTTCCCAAACATGGAAAAATTACAATATTCCCAGAGACTGTCCATAAAATTCCCAAAAGGAAGAAAAATTGTGTCAATTTCTTTCCAAAAGCACATTTATATCTGCAAGGAAACAAATGAGCACCGAAACAGGAACTGAACATTTAGGCAAAAACGCATGTACAATTATTTTGAGATGGGTTCATGTTATTAAGTACCAAACATTTGAAAAGTCCCATAATTCCCTATCTGAAGACTTCATGAGTTTTCAGGGATTTTCGTTCAAATCTATCCAAATTTGCGCAATGCCGGTTCTTTTCCCAAAATGGCAAAGAAATCGCTGAGTTAACCTTATAAAGCAAAGAACATTATTAGAAACCGTTTGAAGAACTTGTCATACTGTTCAATTATGTTTTGTTGTATTTGTTATCATTTCCCTCCTGCTAGGCACTACCAGAGAGCCCCGGCCAGGGGAGGTAAATGGTGTGGACTACACTTTCCTGTCTGGGGAGGAGTTCCAGGCCTTTGAGAAAACAGGCTGCCTTCTGGAGAGTGGAATGTTTGATGGTATGCATTGCCTTGTGAGTCTTAACAATAAAAATGTGTCCTGTTCTTGATTAAAACAAACAAGTTGGACTTTTCTTGTGAGTGTAATTCCTTGAATATTTATTAAAATGTTGAAATCAAATAAACAGTGCTGTTGGGCAGGCATGGCCATTTTTGTTTATTACAAAACGCCTTTTGTAACATGTGTCATGCCAAACTTAAACAGTATTGCAGCTACAGGGCTGGAACTTAACAAACATATTAACGTGCAGACTTTCATATTTTCGTTCAGTATTTATTAACATAAGTGGAGTTTTCAGACAAAAGTGGGGACAGAGTTGTTGTATCTGAACCTAATTACCTATAATTGCATTATTATTTTGTCCAGGTAACATGTATGGTACGCCCAAACCTCCTAAGGACCCCCAGGGACAGATCCCGCGCCGAACGAGCTCTGTAGGCAACATGCTGCCCGGCGCCCATCCATCCTCCGAGGGCAAGAGAAGGCGTAACCGTAGCAACACTGACATGCCCTCATCCCCCACATCACCCCTCAGTTCTAGGAGGGAGTTTCCAGATCCCCCGCCTCGGGGAAAATCCCTGGAGAGGTCAAGTAGTCCTGACAGCTTGGGGCCACTGCCACCCAACTGGGAGATGGCTGTGACGGAAGATGGGCAAACATATTTTATAGAGTATGTCATGTGTCTTACACTACATTTATTTGTCAAAGGCTCAAAACTGGACTTGAGCTGTTGGTTTACTACCCAGTACACTGCTTTGTATTGAAAAATATTTATAAGTATATATCAATAAAACACACCATCTTTATACTAGACTTCATCCTATTGTTAACAAATTAATGTTTATTTGTAGACAGTTACAAACATGTCTAAATTTTCACCAAGAAAATATCATGGTATTGCATCAAAATCGCATATACTTTGTGTCATTTTTTGGGGAAAAATCTATATGGCAAATATTTCTAGCTCAAAAGCAAACATAAATAAATATGGTTACCTGTATGTTTAGCTGGCTGTGTTGAAGTCACTAATACATGTACCAGTAATCATATGAGTTCTTAATGGTATATTAAAAATGGTCTTTTTAATTTTACTGTTTTTTTCTTGCAAGTGTTAATGTAATTATGTGTCCTTTACACCATTCAATTTCTAATGTGATTTTTCAGTCACAACACAGAACAAACTCATTGGTTGGACCCTAGGTTAGCGAACAAGGCTCCTGATAAAATCAATGATAATGGTAAGTTGTCTCTCTTCATTTGATAAATTTAGTATTATGTGTGTTAATGATAGTCTCCCTTTGGTCTGAGTATGAGCAAAAATGCCTTTATGTTTGAATGTAAAATATTGAACTTCAGTGTATTAAGACCTATGATGATTTATAGAAAATTGCATTAAGTCATGACGATAAAAATGTATTTACCTTGCCTTGATTTGGTCAAGGAAAACATTTTTAAAGAAAATAGAAAAAAAAACACAATGTGTAATGAATCTGTATAATAAATAAATAAGCTTGGACTTTGAAAATACTTTAAATGAATGTGTGCGGTTGTTCAAATTTGTAAAATAAAAAAAATTAGCTACGATTTGAAAAAAAAAGTCTAAATTTTTTATAACATCTTTCCAGATATTGGTAGGCTAGGACGTAATATGCTGGGTGAGTTTCTGGTACCCATGTATCAAATGACTGCATCATGCGAAAATGAGGCTTATGCAATGTGCTGCCTAGGTAGTGTGGTCAGGAGCTAGGCTGTCTGCTATAAAGTCACGCAAGTTTTTGTAAACTTGCTAGCTGACAGGGTAGCTACAGGCAAGACAGAGCGTATGACTGCATATGGCTTAAGACTTATTTTCGAATGATGCCTGTCAAATAGAACAATATTTTTGGATTTATAATAACTCACATTACTATAATGTTTGTTAATATGCACTTTTGAATTTTGCATCCATTATTTGTCATTGAGATGTCAAATCTTGATGCATGTAGCTGATTTGTGTTGCACATTTATTAATGTTAATAAATGTATGTAAACATTGTTTTCTTAAGAGTTAGAACAGTTTTCGAAAATATTTGTTTGTAGATTAAAAAAAAAAAAGCCCTTTTGCAAACTTAACATGGTCAATAAAGCAAGCTGTGTGTAAACTTTTTATGTAAAAAATAAACAAGTTTCATGGAATGATGAAAGAAGTACTATGTTTACTTTCACCAAAGCTATTGTTTGTGCTATTGTTATCCAGTTAAACTAAAAATTAACAGGACCTTCACAGTTTTTATGGTGCACAGTTCTATAGTTCACTATCATGACTGTTGTTTATTGCCTGTTACATGATTTATTGAACCGGAAAAGCTATTAGCTAGTCTGCTTGCATTATTCTTTTGATCTTTATTTTTCAGTCAGAATCAGGCTAGGGTTTTCTTTGAGGAATCTCATATAATTCTAAGACCAAATCTAAGTTGTGTTTCTTTGTGTCAAGCAAAAATGTAAATAATGACTATAAACACTGAGTTATTTTCCTCTTCTGAGTGTATGAAATTCAGGTGTAGCATGGATTCCAGATGTTTTTATTTCGGCAGTACTTTTTTGCTATTGTGCCTTGCTCATTTGTGCATGATTATTTTTCTTAGCTAAGGCACCCTGGGAAATGAACAGGGAAGGTAAGGTGTAGCCCTAGTTGGTTTTCTGGAGGTTACAAATCATGCATCTTCTCTTTGTTGGGGACTGCATCAAATTAGTGGCAGTTCATCGTGTATATCTCATTTTTGTAGTTTTTAATGTTCCAGACATCAGTTTGAGAAATCTTGCTGCAATACAGCTTACATTATATTTGTCTTGCATTCATGTAAAACTGTTATACGCTTATTTAAATACTTTGCATAGTGCTTATAAACATTAAAATCTTACTGCAAGTTCATATTTCATGAATTAAATTTAGCAGCTAGATACTAGCATTGTTACTGACAGTTTTCTTACAGAGACTAGTGTTACTTACAAAATAAACTTCTTTATGTACTACATGAAGTATTAATTAACCATTCTGTTGCTGTACTAGAGACAGGAGGTGTGTCAACTATTGGTTGATATCTGATGCACATTGATTGCGCAATGTTTGCATCATGACTGCACATTAACCATTGCCTGCAGTCCAATTGGTAAAGCTTTTGTGGGATAATGGAGTCCCAGTGTGATTGTATGTAAATTAGGGGCTGTAAAAGGTATCTGCCCTTTGTGTGGTGGAATTAGGGTTATCAAGCAATGTAAACTATTTCAATTGCTAATCTGTCTGTTTTAGCAAAGATTGCTATGTTGTATTATTTTGTTGTTTCAATGTGGGAAGTATGTACATGTTCTTGACTCTATTCCTGAGAGGTATTGATTCTCTTTTTTCAAAACCATTTTGATTAATTTTATTAATGTTAATTTCTTGTTGAGTAACACTTATTTGTACTGTTACTTTTTCAGATTATTGACTGAAGATAATTTGTGAGAGACTCAAACTACTTGTATAGTTCACACTGTATTTTATGTTTTTTCTGTCATAAGATTCTATAGTAACATTTCACTTTCTCTAGTTTATAACTGTTTTGGATTATATTAATAATCAAATTGATAATATTGTAAACACTTTTATTTGGCGTAAGTTTTCTTTAAATCATTATAATAAATTATTATGATAAATTTTATGTCTGAACTTTATCATGTGAATCTCTGAATGTCATTGAATTGGATAATCCACAGATGTATTTTCTCAAGGTTTTATTGTTAAATTTACATGTTAAATTATGCATGTACAGGATCTACATCCTGATGTACATGTTGTGATAATGTAAAGTGTCAGAGTGCCTTTAAACATGCTCTATCATGGACCCGGCACTATCTCTGACCAGCATCTAGGGTGGGGTGGGTTGAGATATCTTGTACAGAAGATACAGAATTTTGTGGAAGTTTCACAATGCATTTTTGTATGACATTTATCTCTTTATGATGTATTGTTACTGGGAAGTTTATTAGAGAGTATATCAACTGCAGCTGTCTTGTATGAACTAAGTAGATAACTATTGTAGATGCATTTCGCAACCTGGTCTGAGGATTCTGATTTCAATAGATTCACAAAATCAGGGCCTGTGAAAGGAGTATATTAATTTTATCTTTGTGTGATCGTTCAAAATGAAATAATGATATTTGAAATATATTATGTTTGATATCTGCGTTATACAGTTAAATGTTCCAAACCAGTTTTCACTTCTTGATAAATGGGTGACCTCTAAACAGATGATCTTGTAGATATAAAATACTGTTGTTAGTGGTCACATCAGAAAGCCTTAATCAATGAACCTACAGCAGTGCTAATGTTATTTGTTCAGATATTGGGTTGTTACATCTCACCGGTCTAAATCTATAATGCTTCCATCCTTTCCATGTTATTTATTCTGGGAAGCCTATCATCTATCAGGGTATTTGGGTGGCATTATGTATGATACTGGTCTGCAGATGGCTCTTCCATGTCTGCTAGATAAACCACAGCTTGACTCTTGTGTATTTGTTGACATTCTGGCATTTTTGCATCCAAAAATATATGCCTTTGATCAGCGTCATGATAAGAAATGTGTTAGCTTAATTTTGGAAAGGGAGAATTATCATCAGTTTTTTATTTGATTTTCAGATATATTCCCTTATTTCTCACTTTTATGTTCTCAAGGCCCGGTCATTTGTTTGTTTGAGATGTTATACGATATTAACATACAAACAAGTTAATGTTCTTTGCTTCCACGCTTCTTGAAGTTTTCAGTAGTGTTTATATCTGTGATTTGCCTTTTTAATAAGCATTTATTAAATGGAAACTTATTGATTCGTTCACATTGATATTTAAAAAAAAATGAGTGTTTCTATACTTAACATTAATGTTTGAGCAATTCAAGCTTTTTTCATCAAATTAACGGATTTAACTACAGCTGTTTGCAAATCAATCTAGATTGACAAAAAAGGTGTGTATATTTCATGAGACGTTATATATAGTTTTAACGTCTGTTTTTCGAAAACGAGATCATAAAGACTGTCTTTATATTACGGGACAAAAATAAGCTCCTTTCCTCTATCTAAATGATTTTTATGTGGAAAAAATTCTTCTCATATCATTAAAAGAAATTTATGCATGTTGAGCCTGAAATCTGATCTTTGCAAATGACATTGATGTAGGCAGTATGCCATTTTCAATGAGCAGGTTTACTTTATGCTTCTGTTTTATCTGTGTAGAAGACATGTATATAATCTGAGCAAGACGTCAAAAAACTTCTAACTATAGCACCAGCATTGTTTGTGTGGCTGCACATGTTATGTTGGCATTCTGCAACAGTGACAGAACAAGCCGCAAAAACATGCATTCCAAGTTGATGAACGATCGCAGGCGGTCTGGTGTTGAAAGCTACACGGAGTGAAGAAACTGTTCCAAATGTCCCGATGACGGCGCTGTATGGCGTACTAGCTGAAATTTCACAAACAAAAGATCATGACTGCTTTTTGTTTAGATTTAGATCTCTACAATATTTAGGGAATTTCTCTTCATCATTCCATTGAACATCATCTTTAGGTCTGTTAATTTGAAAGGTCTTTCTCTTAAATATAACGCTGAACAAATGCAATGAAAGGCTTGTGTTCTTTTGATCAGAGAGAGTACACAAGCGTGACTACACAATCTGACAAAGTAACCATATTATCCATACTAGTACATATAGGTCAAGGTCATTGTGTTCTTTTGAACAGACCCTGTACCCATTCCAGACTAAACAATCAGACAAAGTTACCATATTATCTCCTTACTAGGACATATAGGTCTAGGTCACTGTCTTCTTTTGAACAGACCTTATACCCATTCCGGACTAAACAACCAGACAAAGTTACCATATTATCCTTACTAGGACATATAGGTCAAGGTCACTGTCTTCTTTTGAACAGACCGTATATACCCATTCCGGGCTAAACAATCAGACAAAGTTACCATATTATTCTTACTAGTACATATAGGTCAAGGTCACTGTCTTCATTTGAACAGCCCATTCCTGACTAAGCATTAAGACAAAGTGGCTGTGTCCTTGCTAGCAAATGTAAGTGGGGTTTGTTCATGTAGGTCAAGGTCGCTGTGTTCTTTTGACCAGAGAGTACACAAGCCTGACTAAGCAATCAAAGTTACCATATTATCCTTACTAGTACATATAGGTCAAAGTCATTGTCTTCTTTTGAACAGAACGTGTAACCAAAGATACTATGTCCTTGCTAGCAATGCTCGTGGAATTTGTTCACAAAAACTATAATTTGCAAAGCTAATGAAAAGTACTAAGTTCAATTGGTGGTTATTGGAATTGGTATTAACTAGTAAAATACCTCAAGCTTACACACATTTCAAAAGTAAATAAAGACTGGTCAAAATAAATGATCATCAAATTTAGTTCTGTACACATTTTTAATTCAAATACATGCTTAATTTTTCCATGAAGATATATTGAATGCTTATTTCCTATTGAAGGGTGTTGCCGTTTTAAATTCCGATGCTGGATAATGCTATGCAAATTTTGGCATCTTTATGTGTCTGGGCAGAGTTTTTGCCAGATTGAAATGGAAAATGTGAATTTCATACAAAGTTGTATGCTTGTATCGCGTTTCCTTGTGTAATGTAATTTGTAGCAAATCAGATTCTTTCTGGAGATTTGCAGACTTTTTATGTTTGTTTTGTGATGGAATATTTATATCATTGGTGTCATGGAACTCCTGTTGTCACAAATCAAGATGTTTTCTGAGCAATGTTAGATAATATCTAAAGTTATGAATAGAGTTAATCATGATGCTGGATACCCCAGTACTGTACATACATTCCAGTGCGAATTCTTTTCACTTTTGAAATTTTAGAATTTATGCATTTCATTAGCCAAAAAATATAATTGATTTCTTGCATGGCATGGCAACTAAAGAACTTTTGATATTGTCATATGGCACATTCCAGATTGCAAACATTTTCTTTGTTCATTAAAATTTAAAGAATGGTGTTTGTTTTAGCTGGCTAATGAATATTGCATGATCTAGCTGAATGACATAGTTAGCCTATTGTTACTGTCCCATCATTATGGAGAAAAAGCTGCACAGCTTCTGCCATACCTTCTCCCTAGAGTGATTCTTGTCTGATCAACTGATGGTGTCCTCAATGCACTTGTTTTCATTTGTAATTGAAATAATTGAATTTTCACGTTTACTGGCTACCTTAGCAGTGTGTAACCTTGTTCTGCTGCTTATTTTCCCCTTCCGGTGATACCAGAGGGGACTTATGGTTTGCGCTCTGTGTGTCCGTCAGTATGTCTGTCAAAAATTCTGGTTGCTGTGGCAACAAATAAAAAAATCAAAATCTGACAATGGTGGAGTTTCACTGGTAGGGGACCATATTGCTTGACAATAGTCTTGTTTATTTTAAGTGTTGTTTTAATCTCCATTAACTTTAATTTTGGTATTATTTCCTGGAGTGATAAATTTGGCTCTAGAAACTTGAAACAGAAGTTTGCTTTATAAATTTCCTGGTTTCATTAAACATTAAGCAAAATATGCCATTTTGCATGCAAGGCAATAAAGATGAAAACAGTTATTTAAGTCAATTATGTGGACCTTTCCTAGAAGGAAACTTGAATGGGATAAATATAAAATTACATAAGTAAAATCACTCGTAAACTCATTTCTGCAACGTAATTATGTTTTTATTGGTAATTTTTTTTAACCAAAGGTACTGATTTCACAGGAATTGCTGGATGTAGGCACAATAGAAACCATAAATCAGTTCATGTATAAAAGTTGACTTTCGACATGTTCAATTAATTGCCTTCAGATGATAACTGGTGGATTCATGGAACATTTTTCCGAAGTCAATACAATTACTTCCTGATGTTGGTATGATGTGCAAAAAAATAATTGAGGATTTAAAAAGTTCATCCACTGTAAATTAATTAATAATAATATGAACATTGTTGGCAATTCTTAAATAGCTCAGTTGAATTATCCTAAGGGATATTAAATAATTATAACTCTCTGATTATACTCCTTTAATTGACGTTTCGGCATAATGCCTTTATCAAAACAATTGTTTTGATTAAAACATTATGCAGAAACGTCAATTAAAGGAGTATAATCAGAGAGTTAATTCTAAAATAAGGTTCTTAAACATGAATAAAGGTTAGGAAACACAATTTCTTTGCATTTGCAAGGTGTGAAAGCACTTAGCAAAACACTAATGACAGGGGAATCTGGAGAATTTTGATGGTCTGTGTCACAATATCTGATTAGTTATGGATCAAAGTAAAACATATCTTCACTAATGACAGCATGTGCCCAGAGTGATTGAATCTACGAAATTATAAGTCAATATTTGTACTCTCTCCTGAATATATCACTGAAGCCTCACAAATAGAGGCATGGCATGATTCCACGCTCTCAAAGCTACTGGTGAAAGCTTCCTTCTGCACGATTATAAAAATAAGATGCTCAGTTTAATTAATAAATTATAATCTGAGAATTACAAACAGCATGAGCTACCTGAGCCTTTCCGTTTGATATTTATATTGGGATTCTTTATTTATTGTTTTAATATCATTTATGTGCAAGAGAAAGCATTTCAGTGTTGCAGTGGTTTTCTTGATGTCTGTAAGTTCTTAGCTAGAGGATTTACAAGGCTATGCAGTTTGTAGATCTTAATTCAAATGAGTCAGTGAAAGCAGTCTGGTGATATCATCTCACTGTTGCTGGAAGGAACACAGTGATATATTGTTGAATTTATATCTAGAGTTGGGAAATGTTTGAACATGCTTGTTCTGGACCCATGGATATATAATACATTTGATATAACTTGGATACAATCATGTGTATAGGCTACAATACAGTCTTGTGTTCTGGGAAATTTTTCTGTGACATTTTTTGACATGCGGAAATCAATGTCAAATATAGGGTATAATGCATATTGCATAATTTTTTAATATAAGATCTTTGCTTTTTTGTCCCCTACCAGTTTCACCGGAGGGGACTTATGGTTTGCGCTCTGTGCGTCTGTCTGTCTGCCACACTTTCCTGGATCCTGTGATAACTTTAAAAGTTCTTAATATTTTTTTATGAAACTTGAAACATGGATAGATGGCAATATGGAAATTATGCACGTCATTTCATTTTGTTCCTACGTCAAAAATTCTGGTTGCTATGGCAAAATTAAAAAAAAAAATCTAACAATGGTGGAGCCGGTAGGGGACATATATTGCTTGGCAATAGCCTTGTTATTTATAGCTCTAGTTATCACAAGTATTCAATAATTATCAATCTTTTATTATGCCCCCCTTTGAAGAAGAGGGGGTATATTGTTATGCACATGTCGGTCGGTCTGTCAGTCAGTTCACCAGATGGTTTCCGGATGATAACTCAAGAATGCTTAGGCCTAGGATCATGAAACTTCATAGGTACATTGATCATGACTGTCAGATGGCCCCCATTGATTTTCAGGTCAATATGTCAAAGGTCAAGGTCACAGTGACTCGAAATAGTAAAATGGTTTCCGGATGATAACTCAAGAATGCTTAGGCCTAGGATCATGAAACTTCATAGGTTCATTGATCATGACTGGCAGATGACCCCTATTGATTTTCAAGTCACTAGGTCAAAGGTCACAGTGACTCGAAATAGTAAAATGGTTTCCGGATGATAACTCAAGAATGCTTAGGCCTAGGATCATTAAGCTTCATAGGTTCATTGATCATGACTGGCAGATGACCCCTATTGATTTTCAGGTCACTAGGTCAAAGGTCAAGGTCACAGTGACTCGAAACAGTAAAATGGTTTCCGGATGATTACTCAAGAATGCTTACGCCTAGGATGATGAAACTTAATAGGAATATTGATCATGACTGGCAGATGACCCCTATTGATTTTCAGGTCACTAGGTCAAAGGTCAAGGTCACAGTGACTCAAAATAGTAAAATGGTTTCCAGATGATAACTCAAGAATAATTAGGCCTAGGATCATGAAACGTCATAGGAACATTGATCATGACTGGCAGATGACCCCTTTTTATACGCCCGTCTATGACGGGACGTATTATGGTATACCCCGCGTCTGTCCGTCCGTCCGTCCGTCTGTCCGTCCGTCCGTCTGTCCGTCCGTCCGTCCGTCTGTTAATGTCGTACGCTACGTCAAATATCCTTTGACAGATTTTCTTCAAATTTTAACACAATCTTAATATTGATAAACCCTGATCCCCTTTCGTTTTTGACGGAATTCTGAATTGTCGTTCCAGAGTTATGGGACTTTGTTCGTCAAAATTTCGTGATTTCATTGAATGTCCTACTGTAGCTCAAATATCCTTCGATGGATTTTTTTCAAATTTCAACACAATCTTAATATTGATAAACCCTGATCCCCTTTCGTTTTTGACGGAATTCTGAATTGTCGTTCCAGAGTTATGGGACTTTGTTCGTCAAAATTTCGTGATTTCATTGAATGTCCTACCGTAGCCGTCCGTCCGTCCGTCTGTTAATGTCGTACGCTACGTCAAATATCCTTTGACAGATTTTCTTCAAATTTTAACACAATCTTAATATTGATAAACCCTGATCCCCTTTCGTTTTTGACGGAATTCTGAATTGTCGTTCCAGAGTTATGGGACTTTGTTCGTCAAAATTTCGTGATTTCATTGAATGTCCTACTGTAGCTCAAATATCCTTCGATGGATTTTTTTTTTTTTTTTTTTAGTATCCCTGAAAAATTGAACAAGGTGAGCTTTTTTCTATTCCGATTGTACACTACCACTTACCCATCTACATTTCTCTTTTATTATTGGTCAAAATATCTATAACAGGTTTACTTCAACTCCATATCCTCTAAAGAAATGCATACATATACTCAAAAAAAGATATGGTATGAATGTCAAGGAGACGGCGCTCCATGCTCATGTACTTATAAAATAAACCATGTATTCAAATACAAATAAACTGAAGTAAAAAAATGATTCAAAGGGTTATTTATTACCTTACTACTTCATTGGCGAACGACGGGCGTATCATGCGCTCATGGCGCAGCTCCTCAGTTATTTTTAGGTCACTAGGTCAAAAGTCAAGGTCACAGTGACAAAAAACATATTCACACAATGGCTGCCACTACAACTGACAGCCCATATGGGGGCATGCATGTTTTACAAACAGCCCTTGTTTTAATTATGATTATTGTTACAATTTTTTATTTTTTTTATTATTATTATTTCTTTTATTATACAATTCATATGGATTCTTTATTGTCCCCTACCAGTTTCACAGGAGGGGACTTATGATTTTCGCTCTGTGAGTCTGTCTGTCTGTCTGTCTGTCACACTTTTCTGGATACTGGGATAACTTTAAAAGTCCTTCATATTTTTTCATGAAACTTGAAACATGGATGGATTGCAATATGAACATTATGAACGTCATTTCATTTTGTTCCTACGTCAAAAATGTTGGTTGCTATGGCAACAAATAGACTAGAAATACTGCTGAAAATGGTAGTTTTCTGGATCCTGTGATAACTTTAAAAGTTTTTTCATATTTTTTTATGAAACTTAAAACATGGATAGATGGCAATATGGACATTATGCACGTCATTTCATTTTGTTCCTACGTCAAAAATTATGGTTCTATGGAAACAAATATTTAAAAAAATCAAAAACATCTGACAATAGTGGAATTTCTGACAATGGTGGAGCCGTAGGGGACATATATTGCTTGGCAATAGTCTTGTTTAATTTGATTTTAAAAATATATTTAACCACTTGTGTGATGCTTGTGACATTTTCTGTACCATAGCTCTGATGTTGAAAGTTCCAATCAATGGTGTGAGAGAACTGACAAATTATTAAGAAATTAACTAACAGGAAAGTCATCATATTTGCTAGAACTTCGCTGATTTCTCTATTCATCAAGCCTTAATAGGATCTACATTAAATAGCGGGAAAATTATTTTTTAAACCATTGCTTTTGGAAACTGACAATAGTTTATTGAAAGCATGTGTCAGGCTTTCTGGTTGATTGTTGTGATTGGTGTTAGAATATTTTCTTCTTCTTATGGATTTTTAAGCGTTTATTTTTTAAATGTCACTATCTATCAAAATGTCTTACTTCAGAAAATTAATTCAATCCCTTAGCAAATTATTGAACAACATTTATGTTGCATTCAATTATCGAAAATGATGGCTTTTATTGT